>NW_010238004.1:0-26263 GCF_000690775.1 Eurypyga helias | reverse complement strand
CCCCGCGTGCCCAAACCCTGGGGAGAGCACACAATGGAGGGAGTCGCTTCTGCAGCCGTGCGAGACCTTCGCCTCAGTAGGAGGAGGGCTCACAGTCATGTTGAACTCCTGCTTTGCGTGTTCCCACAAGTCAGAGAAACACCCCACCTGCCCCTGGCAGGGAAATCGTGTTCAGAGAGAAACACTCACCCTGCCCACAGGCCTTCAAACACCCACAGGCTCCTGGGCTCTGCCCATAGCTAATCCTCCCTCTCTGTAATTCCCTTGAAATCGGGCATTAGCTAACTTTCCTTCCACCTGTCACAATCCCCGGGAAATCCCAGGCTGAATTCACCCCACCCAGTCACCCCTTGCATGAAAAGGTTGTGAATATGGCAGCCTCGTCAGAAGAAACCTTGATAAAATACCTGAAAACAGACCTCAGCAATGCATACACAGAAGTGCTTCTCCCAAAAGATACAAGCCCTCTCTTTACCATGTGAACTACCCTATGAAAGCAATGTGCTATTTATGTATAAAAATGAAAGGCAATAATAAAAAAGAGGGTGTTTTATGTTGCTCAGCAAGCGATAGCATGCCTACATAACCCAACTCTTTGGAGTAAGGGTCTTTGCACACCAGTCTAACATTCCTTTGACTCCAACAAAGTGGAATAAAATCCATTTCAAATATATTATTTGATGAAAGCAGATGTCAGCAGATACTGCCTATGTAATTGATATTTGATTTATTCAAGATTTATGCATGCTGTGCCTTAGATTTATTAATGATAATCCCCTGCTCTTGTGTTTAATATAGTGGAACCAAAACATAATTTGCTGGGATCAGTCAGAAATGCATCAAAGTGATTAACTCTACATGCAAACCATTATCCAGTGACATCCCTACTGTGCATAGTGCAAAAGGAGGCAATAATACAGTAATTGGCTTCACTTAAGCAAGTCAGATATTTGCTGTGATTGCTGGTAAAATTTGGTCCCTTTAATCTCAATGGCACTACTTCCTCACATCCTTCATCTTCCCTTGATGCATTCTTATTCTCAAAAGACTCAGAAACTTAAAAATAATAATAAAAAAAATTTAAATTGACATAACCAAAACCCCTCCAACAACCTGGCAGTTTAACATGAGGAACTCATCAGAATCACAGGCAGCAAAGCAATGACATACAGCTCTGCTCCTGAAAAGAACTAAGTGGGACTTTCTCCCCCTAACAAACGCAGTATTTGCAGGCCGTTTGTGGCAACCACCTCGTTGCAGTGATGTGACAAGGCAGATGGGCTCTACAACCAGCAATAATGAGGAGATTTAAGTCTTTCTAGTGGCCCTCAGCACCCCCTACCAGGAGGGGAAGCACATCCTGAGGAAAGGCAGGAAGGGCGCTGGGTAGAGAGCAGTACAGCAAGAATAGCTTGGAGAGAATTCAGAAGTGGGATTAAGTTCAACAGGGAGGAGAGACCATGACCCTATGGGAGTAGTCACTGTAGCTGGAAGGGCATGTCCTCCTCCTCAGTGCTGGACTGCTAGTCCTTTATCCAGAGAAGGAGCAGGAGTCCCTTAGTTCCTGCGACTGGGGACAGAGATTCAAACAATGAGGCAGAGAGTGAAAAAGGCACAAAAAACTCCAGTCCATGCGGGTAGGAAGGGGAAAGCTGTTATGAAAAAGGCAGTCTGTCTCCGGTGAATTTTCTTACCGGAGTCATGACAGCCAAAGACTCCATTTAGTCTAATTAATTTGTTCCACCCTTGAACAATACAATTTCGGTTACACGTCTTGCATGTTGTTACATTTCCAGGCAGATTCATTGCCACCGCAAGAGCAGCCGTGTGTTTCTGTGCTGAGGAACTAAATCTTCTAGCCCCTGGACCAGCACACTAACTCTGCTCCCAGTGACTTGCTGATCTACACAGCAGGCTAGATTCCTCCCACTAACCTCCAAAACCACCCCTCCCCCTGAGTCACTTAGGCACTGGAGCAACAAACACTGCTGGATGGCAGCTCACAGAAATTATATCTTATTATCCTGAGAGCTAATCCTAGGAGCAGGTCAAATAAAAAGATACTGAGCGCAGTTCAAATTCTTATGCACGCGAAATTCAGATTTTTGTGCACTCTCTTCCCCCCTAACCAGCACAAAGCAACTCCACGACTCCAACCAGTTTACAGCTTGCATCTTCTCCTCATCCACACTCAGATTTGCAATGGCTGCAGTGTTGTTAGAGTTCACACTCAAATGAAAGCTTGGGTTGTACAGGATGGCCAGAGCAAGAAATGCAGCTCTCTAGATTCTGAGAGATTGAGTATGTGCAAAAGAGTTCTGGCATGATATAACCCAAACAAATGAACACCCCCTTCTTATCTTTTAAGCACTGCTGCTGAAGCTGTCCAGGGGACAGTGCTGCCCTAACAAAAAGTAAATGAGGTGCTCTGGCATTCAGTCTAACCAAGTTGTCACAAGAGAAAACTATAACCAAGGAGAAGTTTTTAAATGGGATGTTTAAATTATCTGTCATTATCACCTATGAAAAAAATGCGATTAACATGACTTTCTTTCCACCTGAAATGATGAAACATAACCAAAAAAAGAAGTCCTCCCTCATTTCTCCTAGATTCAAGAGTGATGTGTTGTGATACAGACTTTCCTCATTAAAAAGCATTTTATTTGGGCCGATGTACTGCACTGAGGGTGCTGGCTGACGAATGCGGTGCATGCAAGCCACAACAAATTCAATGGAAAATAAAGAGTTGCAGCAGTGAGAACTGGGCACTGGTCCTGCCTTGCCTCAAAGAAGCTTTGTAACCTGACAGCCAGAAAAAAAGGATCCCCTGCATGGCTTGTTAGAGCAGATACTGAGAGGAGGCACAAGTGAGAGCTGCACAAGAAAGACTAAATGCTCTTCTCTTATTCTCTCATTTCCTCGCCTTACAGGAAGAGGACAGAGACAGGAGGCACCAAAATCAAGCAAGCCCCAGCCAGCAGGAAAAAAATAAGTAAGAAATGGGCTACTTTATTTACAAAGAAAATAAATTCTAAATTTGGAATCATTACTCTCGTTCTTTCCCTGTACCCTCCTACTGAAAGAAGCCAGCCTCCTTCCAACAGCTTCTTCTCCCTTGATACGAGGTTAGAGAAGAGTCGCTGCTGGCCCAGCATATGCCTCAATGCACCAGCATTCACGGTTTTCCTTTTGCTGCAACGATTTCTGTACATACCAGAGTTCTCTTCTCATGGGTTGTATAATTCTCCAAGTACATTTTATGCCCTAACCAACTTCAGCAGGTCTTTCTCTTATCTACCTGGTTATTTAAAGAAAAAAAGTCACCCTGCATTTCAAAATGATGCAGATGACAAGCTGAGAAGATGACATAAATCCTGCCTGGTAGGAAGGCTCTACAATTCCCTAGTGAATTTATCTTTGAACAAAATGAAGAAAAATTGATAGCTTCAATTACAAAGTGAATTCATATCACATGCAAAAAGAAAAAAAAAAAGTCTTAATTAATATACTTTTTCCAGATTGAGAATAATCACAACCATCTGGAGATCAAATTATAAAATGGAGACTTGTACAGTAAGAAGAAATTAGGTTGCTCAAACCTTGTAAATGTTTTAAAAACATTGCTAACACTGATTTCATCCTTCTTCTGGAATGCTTTGTCTTTAATTAAAGTTGTTCTAGAACACACTCCTGGTGAGCTTGTGGAACAACCAAGACAGCAGTAGCTCCTGATCATGTCATTGCAGCCCCATCATATGCTGCCAAGATCCTAACTGAAGCAGGTGAGAGAATTTCCAGAAGTGGCAAAAGGTACAATAAAGGAAACGAGTGGAGTATTGGGCGGAAAGGAAATACCAAGATCCAGACAAGCTGTTTGCCTATTCATCCCTGTGGATTCAGAAAAGTGCCAGAGACAGCTGCTGCTCTCCAAACCCAAGAAGCTCAAGATGGGGACCCCTCCCCCAGAAGGCTAAATCCAGAGAAGAAACCTCACAGGGCAGTTGTAGACGCTGCCAAGACAGAGGCTTTGGGCACACAGAAACATACTTCACCTGTCACTAGCCTTCCCCTCTCCAAAGCTGTTTGATTTCAGCCTCTCCTCACTCCCACTTTATGCCTTACCTTCCTCTACCCTCTCCTCGACTTCTTTTTACTTGTAGATCAACTGACCTCCTTTATACAATATCTAGCTCATTCCCCCACACTGGGGAATTAAGAGAGCCTCATGCTGTTCCATGAGGGCATCTTCAACCCACTCTGACTGTGCTCCCTTTTCTGTTTCCATTGGAAGCTCTCTGAGGCAAGACCCACCTACAGCTCCATGTTCATGCAGCAACAGACATTCATGTTGACCTCAAACGCCCTACAGTAATAAACAGAGTTCTCAACAACTCCCACTTCCCAAGCTCAATGAAATAACCCTTTGCATTTTAATGACACTGATTCAACACCTTTAGAACACAAACCCAGAAAACTTCAAACCATTTTGTGCTTAACCCCATCCAAAACAATCCGTTTTAAACTTCACTGTCCTTTATTATTAACAAAAAAGTCTTGCCACGTACTCTATAAACACTCAGGGACTGCCCTCACCCAAATTTTCATGAAGAGCTTTGCCCAAGGAAAGAGGAAGCTGGTGGCAAGTGAAGTAGAGGAAGACTTATTAGGAGGTGGCTGGGAGCCTTCCATACCATTGGCAGTGCTCCTCAAGACACTCGCTAAGCACTCTATGGCTGCAGCCACAGCACACACCTTCCCCTGGGAGTTGCATCCTCACCAGTGGAAACAACCATGTCTCCATGGTTTTAAAAGCCATTTAAAGCACACCTTCAGGATCAAACAGATGGCAAAGACTCTGCCCTGCTTTAAACTCATGATCTGAGCCGGTGGGAGCAGGGGAGGAACATAAGGAATCATCCAGCTCAAACACCTCCTCCCAGTCAACACTGAGGGTTTAACGCTCCCCAGTGGCAATCAAATTGGGTCATAGGAATGGTAATTCTGGACCATGCCACCACTCCTGTCTCTGGTAATAGCCATAAACAGAAATCTTTAGAAGAATACAAGGACAAGAAAGCATATGTGATCACATCCTGTAATACTGTCCTAACCTGCAGCCTCAGCTCAGGACATAATTAGAAGTGACTTTTCTGCAAGTACTGAAGTCATCCAGAAGTACTGCATCCTCACAGAGGGAGGAAAAGAGGGTGATGTCTAGTACCTTGCTGAGCGTCATGCCAACAAATAGAGAGTGGTAAACTGTAGAGGCTGGATTTTACCATAATATCCTGGCTTTGTTAATGAAATTAAGTACAGGCTCTCAGAGTGGGTTGTCTTTCCCCTAAAGAGAGTACTGTGAGCCAACCCCTACAAAGTGCCCTGAACCATCAAGTAAATGAAAAAAATTAAGGTTAAACATAAGGAAAAAGAATAGGCTGCTGACTGAGCCCAAAAGAAAGTACCACATCTAAAGTGAAATATGAAAAAAACCACAAGTTGCAGAAAGAGCCTGTTCCCCAACACACACACACACACACGAAACCAAGTTTGTCAGTCTCTTGCATCTTGGAATCATAGGACAGTCATCCAAAAATCATGAGATAAGCTGAGAAAGAGTGATATCTAAAAATAATCTACTTTAAAACCCTTTTATAGGCCTTCATGGATGTGACACTCTCTAATGGCCACATTTTCACGGTCTCTTCCACAGCCACGAGGACTTGCTCTTTAAGAGAAAACTGAGGATTTTCTTTGAACACATGCCTCCAGGAATTGAGAGATCAAGGGAAATACAAAAGCAAATGCAAAACATCAAGTATCAGAAGATTCATGGTTAATAAAGAAGGATGAGCTGACAACAAGGACCGAAGGTCAGTTCATTAGGGAACTTATAATGCAAAACATAGGATTTTTTTCTCAAGAAATCCGGGAAAAGAACAGCTTAAATTAAATTACATATTAGTTTGGTGTTTAAAAAGAGATACCCTTATTTAAGAGGTATTTAAAGTATAGACATGGTTAATCATATGGGTCTCCTCCCACACATAAACAGTGCTAATTCTCTAACCACCACTTCTGCTCTATGACTAATGCTGTTACTGCTGAGGTAAATATCACCCTGGCAAAAAATCCTTTTCTCCACTGTTACCACAAGAGACTTGGACACACAGAAGTACCTCTCATCACTGCAGCTACCTAGAACATGGACCTTTTAAAAACTCAGTGAAAACCCAAAGCCAGAATTGGGCAAGCAGAACTTGCACCACACCAGTGAGCCAGCTTTGCATTCATCAGCCAAAATTTCCATGCCCTTCAAGACTTTTAGATGAGCTGATGCAGACCGTTGGCCAGTGGGGAAGAATCAAAAGATGGTAAGTGCTAATGTGTTAAATTCACTGCTGAGCTCATTCCTGAGTTACAATTATAACCCCTGGAAAGTTGGCCCACATTCAAAAGACACCAAGAGAAAATATGAAAAACCATTTTCAGCACTGTTGCAATCCAGCATTGACAACCCTCAAGACTGGGCTTGCCAGAGAAAACCACCCCTCCAAATCCAACAGCAGGTGAGCAAGACACCCTACAAACACCCTACACAAAACATTATTTCTTCCTGCAGGGAGGAATGATGTCTTTGAAACCCTCCTCACATCTTCTCCTGTGAAGGGTGTCCTAGAAAAAGTACTTCTTGGCCTGACCCCTGACCCCACACCTTCTTTCATAAACAGACCACTAGCTAAGGGACAGGGCCACAAATAAAGAGTTACAAGGGGAATAAAAAGGGCCACACCGAAGCACATGCACTGATGTTAATGAGCGGACTAGTCCCTGCAATAAATTCGTATCTAAAAACACAACCTCTGAATTAGAACATTTTAGGGATATGAGGCTGTTAGCAGGATACAACGTTGATGATTTAAGACTATGAGTGTCTCCTTTGAGCTACGTGTCCCTACCTTGGCAGAGAGAGGATGGTATGCTAGAAATATTAAACTAGAAAACTCCATGGGGATGCATAGGTACAAGAAAGAACAGAATTTGAATCCCTCTCTTCAGGATAAGTCATCAAACAGATCCTCCTAAACAGCAGCCAAATATATATCCGCATCTACTGTTGTAGGTGTTAATGGAACAGCTCCCAGATATGAATGCTGAAATAACATCCTGATCTCCTGTAACCAGAGCTAAGAGGATTTGCCATTGATATACCAGCTCTGAGCTAGATTTACTTCAGAATTCTCAAAAGCCCCCACGATGGCATAAAGCACGTTTTTGTGTCGAAGGAATCCAGATGAGTGTTCCACATGGGGCACTGGGCGATACGTAATGAATTCCACATTCTGGTTTTGTCCCCGGAGAAGTCTCCCACAGATTCCACAATGGAACAAGAGGTTTATTGAACAGGACAATGCAAGAGGAAATCTATTTTACAACTTTAAGCGAGCTTCTGTCTGCAGAGGATGAGCATAATATGTTGCTGAAAGGAAAACTAATATAAGCAAAACGTCCCTAATATAAAAGGAACAAAATTTCATGTTTTCTAGTTCTTAAACACCCTCACCCCCATATATATTGCATGTATGCACTCATCCCTACACATATATGTAGCATGTACACACAGATACTGCATGTATGCACTCATCCCTACACACATACATATGTAGCATGTACACACAGATATTATGTACAAGCACTCTCCGAACACAAACGAGCTAAAAACAAGATAATCCTGTCTTCTGGAAGATCTTGGTATGGAAACAGTAATTAGATCATTCTACATTTGAATGTAGTACAGTTAATCAGAGCTTTCCCAGGGGCATTTTAGAATTAGGAGGAACACTATTAAGGAATACAAATGTTTTATTTCCTAGACTGCCAATAAAAGGACACAATAAACTTTAAAAAAAATGCAATGGAAATAGGTTGCTTAAAAAAAAAGATTCAGACCAATTCACTCCAATGTCATGAACCTAAATAGGACGTCATTGTGCCAGGGAATTAATTGGATTGTAAATAAAAGTGAAACCGATCAGTAAGTTTTTATTGCTTGTGATGAGTGAAATGCAAGTAGTGTACAAAGAGCATAAATGATGAAAGTTGAATTTGTTCTGAAAAAATCTTTCAGTTTGAATAATCTGCAGGGTATTAATGGCACTGGTAAGAATTTTTATTATAAACATATGAGGACAGTGTGAATCAGGAATAATTCTATTGAAATCAATGGGATTGCACTAAGGGAACATTTTTGAGGGCTGCAGAATGGAAACTGACTGAGATCTACATACCCTTTTAGTGAGAGCAGAATCAGGCCCATGGTTTTAATTTGGTCTTTTTTTTTTTTTTTTCTCCTTGCTCTACAGTTGCTTATGTGCTTTTATAGAAAACTCTCTTTTCTCGAGCAGTGGGCCCTCTAGATTTACATCTGGGTGCTCATGTCTTGACAGTGGTGACAACAACCCTTTCAACTAAAACAAACACAGCTACCAATGAAGCCAGCAAAGTTGCTGGAATGCAGGACTTGCTGAACTGAAGAATGCCAAATAAATGCAAAATAGCACCCTCCCAAACCTCTGAAAGAGGTGACCAGAGTGAGGCAGAGGCATTCTGAAATGTGAGGTACTGGGGACAATTTCTCCTGAGGGAGGCACATGAAGTCAAGAATCCCAAAATAGGAGGACCAGAGAAGAAGCTACACTCATTTTGTATTTTGATCTGGATCTTGTGCCTCCTTTTTTCAAGGAGCAGAAAACAGCAGATGCTCAGGAGGACTATTTGAATGGCCAGCATGTTGGAGATCATACCTGATGAATGGAGGTGAAGGCCAAGGATCCACTCTTTTCCTCAGTAGCCCATACTAATCATGAGAAGAAATCCCTGCCATCTTCAAATGCTAAAAAACAGAGGGGGAAGCCCTAAGGGATTAGTCCCATAACTTGGCCATATTAGTTAGATGATGTGAATACAGATTCTCCTCTCTTCTTGCACCTGCCCATTATCGAGAGACTTAAAAGGACGCACACAGCCTACATGTAGTATTATGAATACCCAAGGCAGAACAATTTAAGTTAGCTCGCGTACACCTACAGAACAACACCACACAATATAACTGTGATTATTATCTGAAATAATAATGATGGGGTAAAAAAAAAAAAGGGGAAAGAGAATACCTTCTCATATTACTGGGTAACAATGGTACAAAGCTATAATTTCATTTAGGCTTGGAACCAGCACCAAACGTAACTAGCAGAGCATTTAAATCTTGGGATGACCTTGTAAGAGGAGCCATGGCCAGCTCAGTTGAAGATAGAATCACGTAAGACATTAAGGTGTTCCCAGGATGACAGCAAGGGATCATGTTTGCTGAGCTCCATGCCCCTTACTGGCTGACACTTCTGAGAACTTCCTTGATGGGTACCAGCACTGCTGTCTCCATCTCCTGCTGCAGTCCTGGGTTTCTACATTCCATGGGACATCTGCACATGGTACGTGATAAGGCCTTCCTGTGCATCCAAAAAACATTTCAGGAGATCTGTAATAGTGTGTTTCTAGAACTAAAACTGAATTTGTTTATCCTGCCTCTTAGAGAGAGAAATAGCTCAAGGAAAAGCAAAGCAGAGACAGAGAAAGAGCACACGCGCAAAGGAGATGGCCTCCTGTAGAATAACACAGCATACTAATTCATTCTGATATTGCTATTTAGTACCTGCAAAGTCTACCATTATACATTATTAAATTCATGTATTATTAAATCACAATCCTTGTTGCCTGGTAAGAAATGTGGATGATTTCTTAGCTTAAATTAAAGCACTGCTTCCCTTATTTGAATAAAACTGCATTACTGGCTGCCTCACATGGTAATCAGAAAACTGCATTAGGCAGGTAGTACTGTATGAATTAAAAAATAATGAAACAAGACTTTTCAGTCAGACATTGTTCCCTTGCCTGCTTTTCTTGACAGCAGATTTCCTACTTTGAGTTGATAAGACAACAGAAAATGAAGATAACAACATGAGAGCAAAATCATTCACTCTAATAGGCTCCACCTGTGCAGACTTCAGCTCATTTACATGACCGCAGAAAAATTAGAAATCATGCAGCAATTAGTCTCTTCTAGATTATGCACTGTGTCAACTGATACTACTCTGGAGAGCAGTAGTGCTAAAATGGTTTCAAAAGATAAATCTACTAGCCTGTGCAAACATTTTTAATTACCTGGAAAACTGGATTGCCTGTTTTGAAATCTCTGCTGTAAACCACGCTGCCCACACAACACCAGAATCAAATGTCACCAGATTCAAATGTTTATATAACTGACTTTTATAATGTTTGATGGCTTGGTGAAACAGAACCATGTATCTGCTTTTGCTGCTTTGTAGTTGAAGGAACATCTCTTTAGAGGGAGGTAATGCAATTGAGGTAAAAGGGATTTTTCTTTCTCTTTTTGTGTTAGCAGGTATTGATCCCTTTAGTCTCCGATCTCATCATCCGCTCTGGTCATCCATTGTAAACCGATGATCATTCACAGCACCGAGCAAACCTAACAGCGGCTATTTACAAGATAAAAATTAAGGGCTGCATTGTGAACCCTGTACTCTCACCAGTAAGGAGTTCTTCACCTAAGAGGCCCGGTGAAGTCAATTTAACTGCTTATGTGTGGCTGTTCATTCTTGTGAGTAAGCAGTTCACAATCTGGGCTTAAATTCTTTGCCAGGGTTAGCATATGTTCTGGTGGAAAGGCAAGTCTGCACTCCCAGCTGGTGCAAATCTGCAGCATTCCTAAACTCACAGAAGTGCTGCAGACTTGCACCGAGTGATCTGCACCCCTCAGATGAAGCATGTGCTCGCCACACCTTTGCCATTGTTAATGAGGTTTTAAAAGCAGCTATTGAAATCTGAAAATGGCAATTCTTTGGTATATTTAAATTTCTCTCCAAGAAAAAAGCCTTAGAGTAATTGAAGAGGAAGAGAGCGATGAAAGCACTGGAGAGACTTCAAGAGCTACAGAGTTTAATTCAGAGCCAGGTGCTTTATGTTCATTTCAGTAATTCTCTCAGGAAATCCAGAGCAAAGAAATACCTAACTGTGGAGCTTGCAACCTCTAGGACTGCTCTTGGGTTCATCTTCTCTCTACGGTGTTTCCACAGAGCGTAGTAATACAGCTTTAAAACTTGAACTGGATCAACCCATGAAGGGCTACGTTAATGGCACAGGCAGAGCTTTGTTATGTAAACTGTTCCTGCAGGCTGAGTTTAGGATCTAACCTTTGAAGGCTTTTTAGTTTCCTTCCTGAAAACCCTTCATGTCTTTCAATGTCTCACAGAATAAATTCTACAGTTTACAAAAGTCAATTCAGTGAGAGCCACACCCCCACCTCCACAAAGCATTCACACAGCTCGGTTCTGATGCGGCACCAGGTCTGCATTTGTCTTAATTCAGGACCGCTGAATTATTCCTCTTCAGTTGTTAATCAAGACTTCTTGTTACAGCTTTTGTGGTTTTGAAACTCCCAGCTGAATGTCTTGTCTACAGCATTTCCAGTCACAAATTAAAGAGATTAACTTTGTTCTCAAAGCTAGGTCCGTTGGAGTTGGACTGTGTCCCTTGGTCACACCTACGTAGCGAGCGTACCATGGAGTCACAGATCCCAAAAGCCCCAGAGACCCTTCCGAGTTGGCAGGTGCATATGAGAGTTGCTACACTATGATGGGGCTTAGCTGAACCATGGACCGCCAAGACAACAGCCCAGACAACTCTGGCACAAACTGTGGGGAAAGCATTTTCACCACTGCAGCCTTTGCCCTGATTTTGCACTGGACTCCCACTGAGTATGGCCACTCTTACATTCTAGTTGTGGGTGACTACGGAGTGCCAGAACAATGGTCAACCATGAAGAGTCACCATGCATAGCTTTGATGCTGCTTCTTTATTTTAACACAAATCCAACATAGTTTAACTGTTTTGAGGCTAAGATATATATGCTTTGGACAGAAGTATTACAGCCACACAGCAGCACTGCATGGGAAAACAGTGGGAGGAGAGGGCCTTTTGGATGTGTGGAGAAAGCTGAGGAGACAAGAATGCAACAGCCTTCCTTGAAACGTGGCCAGCATGCAAGACAGGCTACGGAGGTGCTGCAGGGAGACGTGCATACAGGCACTTACCCTACTGCAAGCCAGTTCAACTGAGCTTTAATAGTAAGGACTGGCAAGGAGAGCCTCCTAACAGCCTTAATTTATTCCTCGATGATGCCACAGTTGGTGGTACTGACTCGGATTCAAATATAAAATGGAATTTAGGGAGAAATTTATGAGTTTAATGGAGAAATCTGTTAAGAGCCTTGAAAGCCCTTATATAGCTAACGAGGTGTTTTAAGTCCCCTAGCAAATTCTACACTTGCCTGATGAGGTTCAAGTTTCATAGTATAACCAGAAAGCAAGGGGAAAGAATGACAGTATATGTGTCTGAGCCATAACACTGACCACGGGCTGCTCATTTGGAAACATCTTGGAAGATATGTTATAAGGCACGTTCATCTGTCGTAATTAATGATGGAAGTCAAAGGATTAACTGAGTGAGCCTGATCTAAGACTTGTGGAGCCTGATCTAAGACTTGTGGACTTGGCAACGTGCATGGAAACTGCAAAAAATACATTGGATTTGCAACTGAACAGTATCTTAAAACCGTCAAGGATAAATAGTGAGTAAAAGGGGGATTCAGTCTTGCCTCGCTTATTGGGATTGCCTTAAGGATACATGGGCAAATTGACACTGTAGAATGCAGCAGTTGCCACAAGATGGGACATTCAGCTCACAAATATGAAAGTTGCTGGCAGAATACTGAACTTTACATCTAATGAGTAAAGCTGATTTGATAAACAGTCACTTAAAGGAGTTAATGCTTTGCTCCCTTTGTGAACCAACTGCCAACAGGCTCCTGATAAAAACCCTCTCTTGTTCAAGCCAAAGGGAATTCTGACATCAGCAACAGAGTTACTGTTCAATTCTAGCTTGTTGTTTATAACCGACTGGTGAAAACTGAGAAGCAGAAACATCATTCTGCAGAAGGTGTCCAAAATGTCTGTTGTTTGTTTTCCTTCAATTATGTTAATGGAGACATGTCTCTGGCTGTAAAGTCAACTGGCCAAGTGGTGCCTCCACTGGGGAAACCACTGCAGCTTCCTCCTCCAAATGAATCTCTTCTTCTTCCAGAAATCAATATGTATTTTCAAATGCCACTGCAGCTAAGCTTCACGAGCTATGGTTCAGGCCACACAGAGTGAGCAAACAAGTAAGCAAGTAGAACAAAATGATTTCCTGATGCAGACAGCACATATCTAGACATAGTTGTAGCGGGACAGTGAAAGTGAGTAATTCTCCAAGTAAGGAAAGCAAACTTGTTTTAGAAGTCAACATAATAAAATTCAAATAATTGTTTTCCTCTCTCCTCTTTGGCTAGTTTTTTTTAGTGGCAGTTGGAGTTCAAGTCCTAAAGGCAATGCAAACTTCTTCTGGTTAGGAGGTGATGGATAGAAATGTAGCTTCTGTGATGTGTCTCACAATGAAAGGAAGGAAATTAGTTGAATAACTTGCCTAATGCGCCATATGGAGATAGAAGCGAGGAAAGCGTGGCTGCTAGAAGTTAATGTAAAAAACACTAACCACAAATCCAGTGTAGGGCCAGGCTCCAAAACATAAGTGGAAGTGGCCTAGAAAACCCACAGAAAGACAGTAATTTACTAGCAAAGGTTCTACGCTTCTGGAAAATAAGGGCAAGAATAAAAAACTGCTTGTGTTAGTAATCTAGGATCTGGAGAAGAGAAACTAAATCTATGGGGCCTAAACTGCCTGAAGGCATAGCATTAAACTGGGGAGAGACATTCAGTTTAATCTCCAGCATGACAGATGTCCTTAAGGGGATTCTATGTAAATATGCAGTGTATTGGTTTTGCCTTCTTAAAAAAGCAGGGGGAGTTGAACAACCTCCCTCCTATCATATGGTATGGATATTCTGCTCTGCCTTGAAGGAGATGTGGTTAAGTTTAAGAGCTTCTTCGTGATTCCAGTTCACCTCTTCCCCTGGGCCAATGTAAATCAGCTGCATTACAGGGATGTTGTAAGAAACCCTCACCATGATGTGGTAGCTATCCAGTGTCTATGGATATGCCTGCACCCTGGCAACACAAGGTGTGATACAAACAGCAGCATATTTGCCTTTTCAGTTGCATGTAGGAAAAAGAAATAATGGTGAGGGATGAGATGCAAAGAGGGTGAAGAGAAGACAAAACATTTTCTTGACACCACAGAATAGAGGGGCCCACATAGAATTCCCAGCAGCACCTAATAAACTGAGTTTTGGGGGGGCTGATCTGGGGAAAAAAATGTTATCTTTTGGCAGAACTTCAAGTGCAGCTTAATTAGACAACAGCATCCAAGGTCTCACAATATCCATGTTCCTGCCTGATACCGCAGGGTAAGACTGAATGAGTTAAACTCACTGACAAGTATGGGGTCAAAGGAATCTGGTAAGAATTCTTTTTAAAACCACTGCTTTGAAAATAAATAATGCAGAAAAACACTTAAGGATAAGTCTGAGAATATTCCAAAACAGCCACTGAAGAAGATGATCATAGAAATTCACCTGGAAGACAAGCGAGAAGTTTGTGTGTGCTGGCCTGCAACTTTGCAAACATGTGGAGCATGCAACCTCTAGAGTGACTGAAATGCTGAAAGCTTCTCTAATCCAAAACTAAGCTGATTTTACACTACAACCACAATTATTTCATTTTTAAAATGAAGCATGCTACTGCCAGATCCATAGCAGGTGCAAATCAGCACAGGCTTCAAGGGAGTAGTCTGGTCTACAGCAGCTGATGATCTGGTGTAAAATGAGATCATCTGCTGAAAAATTAAGAGAAAGGCATTTCTACTTGTCATCTGCAATCTCATAATTCCTCAACAGTTTCTATCTTGCCCCTCTAGAAATCCAAAGGATTGACTTGCTTACTGCTCTGGCTGTTCCCCACGCTCAGCAAGCTCTGAGTATGCCTTCTGGCAAGGGATACTCACCCACAAGACACTTATTCCCAAAGGATTTTGGTTGGCTTTTCTTCCAGATAGAAGCCATCAGGCCATATCCTAGCCTCACACTCAAAATCTGCCGCATAGCCTGGACGATGAAATCCCAGACTGAAACCTTCAAGGATACCCTCCATTTCTCTAGCAAGGATTATGTTCAAGCAAAACCGTGAGAGAAGCAGATCTGACAGAACCCCTTCCACTGCAAAAGGCTGTTTCCCACAGCAGAAACTGTATTTCAAACATAAAACTGCCGCTGTAATCTCTGCTTCTGCTATGCTGATCACCCGATGCTCTGCTGCCTACCAGCACTCCAATAAAAACTCAGAGTTAGCAGAGGGAGGAAGCGGAGCACCAAGGCAACAGCACCAACAACAGGGTTTAAAACACCATGGAGGTTTAAACCGTTACAACTGGGTGGATGCCTGGCGTGAGGGAGCTTTATGGATTAGTTAACGCTGGCATCTTTCTTCTGTAGCAAGAGGACTGGCAGGAACCATCTGTGTCACGGTGTATGGAAGACTGCCATGTGACACACAGCCCAGAGGGTTTACAGAGCATCTATTCTGAGCTCCTTTGTAAACCCTAAGCAAGACGATCCCAAGAGCATAGAACAAGCTAAATAGCATTAGTTTTTCCACATTTAATGCATCCAAGTGTGCCAAAGGAAAAGAGCAGAAAAGAACAAGGGAATCACCAAAACTAGCTAGAGGAAAATGTCTAGATGGACCTTGACAGTCCCCCACTCCATGGCACAAGAGTGTATGGAGAATGTAGAAAACACAGTTGCCACTTTTCTTAACACCTTAATCATGAGCTCATAAATAAGACCTATCAACCACCATTCTCAGTTCAGTATGTGCACTACAACTACCCATTTCCACCTTTGGCGAATTTATGCCCCTTTGGAGGAGGAGAAACCCCTCAAGAAAAAAATTGTATTTGTAGGAGAGACAAAAGAAAGAATTTCCTGGTCACTTCATGCCTGACTGTGAAATCCCAATCCCAGCAACAGTGATTACCCCTTTTAATGCCCATTCATCAAAATTGCCTTTCACAACCCCTCAAGGTAGCAGTTCTAACTCCTACTTTGTTCACAAAAAACTATATGATAGTCAGAAGATAATTGGTTTCCATTACCAGTAGGAAAAGTCCTTGCCAAACCATCTAAAGCCCCCCATGGCCCCAGTTCTGCAAGTCACACTGGGGCCGAGTTTGACCCACCACTTCTCAACAGAGACTTCAGCTGTTCACAGTTGCAAGTGGCAGCTCAGTCACACTCAAAACCTGATTTTATAACCACCTTGTTAAATCTCATGCAACTACTCCAGATTCTTAGAAGTGAACGCAATGTTTGAGAAACGGGTCCAGTTGGCAAAGATGCCCTCTCTTCATTTGCATAATTATAGGCTGTGCTTTAGCACTACTTATGGTTGAGGGTGCCTGACACTTTCCATTAAGAAACCCGGCTTTCATTTACTAAAGACATTGCCAAACTCTCTATGCTTGGTTTTATATTTTCCTAGCCAATGTCTGTCTGTCTTGGGCTGAATTATTTGGGAAAGTTTCAGTTAAAACAGTTCGGCTGTTTCCCAGAATGAAATCAGGGGGGGAAAAACAATTTGTCTGCAAAGAAGAAAAAAAAAGAAGTAATAACCATTTAATGGAGAAGTTCTCACAACCACATGCTCTGGAGCAGGAACTTAAAGTGTTGGGGGAGGATTGCCCACATCAGGTCTGTTGCTGTCTCTGATACGCATCCCCCAGTCAACACACCCATTTGGACAATTTATGCTTTTCGTCAACTTGTAACCCTGCAGAGGCCTCTTACCTCAGGCACGTTCACTCCACACTTATTACAGCTAAGTTCAAGACTTTTTCTTGATGCTTCAGAGGCAGGGTATGCCCACTGGTGTGCTTTGATTGAGGTGGTAAGATGTTAACCTATTCCTATGGAGAGCAGAAACTGGTCTACTCCTCTGCATAACGAGGCCCTAATCCAGTTACTCTCTCTGGTTCAGAAACCTCAAGGTCATCCATTAACTCAGCAGAAGGATCCATTCTAGGGAACTCTCTTCCAAAGGGCATTAACCAAGAAATGGACAAACTGAGAAAATAGAAACCACCCCTTTTCCAACAGCAGTCCAAGAAAACCCAAAACAAGAACCCCCAAATTCCAAGTATTTTTATTCATCACCAAAACCCACTTTCCATCTGGAAGCATCAAGTTTGGTCTCCAAGTGAATAAGCACAGTACACCAAGAAGAAGAAATGCTGCTTAGGAGTTAAACCACAAAGTCAAGAGATCCAAATTCTATTCCTGGCAAATACCCAACACCAGCATTTGCAAACCCAACTGCCTGAATCAAGGCATCAACATCCATATTCAGGCACTTAAACACGATGCCTTGTATCTAGCAGCCTTGCCTGGACAATATTGGTTACCCATGCTTCAAAAATCTCTGCCTTAACTGTTTGGTGTCTTGGTGTCTTCAAGTCACCAAACTCTAGCTAATAGTCTCCTGGGTGCTCAACCTTTGGAAGTATTTGGAGGAGAAAAAAATTGGACAGAAAACAACAATCCTTCTTTATGCCTTGTTCCTACTGGCCATGCGTTTCCTCATCAGTTAACACCTGGTCATGGAAACAACGAATTCCCTATTTATGGGGAGGGAGTTGGAACTAGATGATCTTTAGGGTCCCTTCCAACCTGAAACATTCTGTGATTTAGAATTTGCAGTGCGGCAAAAACCTGCCGGTGCACAGCACATACCTGGATTGAATCCTCTAACACATATCCACCTTCACAGCATGGCCAGCAACAGCTGGAGGAGGATACAGATGTTCCAGCTGTTGTAACAGACTCAGGTAGAGATAGCTCCACTCAAGTGGAAAAATGTCTCACTCTGTGGGAGTCCCACCAATTGCCGTGGGATTGCAAGCAGGAAACACTGCTATCTGCCATGAGCTGCAAATCACTGGCTGGTCTCTCCTATTGAATCACTGGAATTAAATGTCTTGCAGTTCCAGATTCTCAAAGGAAAGACTTCACCAAAAATAACCTGCAATTATACTCTTGTCCTAAATATTCAGAAGTATTTTTTTCTTTTCTTATGGTATTAGTGATTTTGCCTTGGTTTAACAATGGATGCCAACTGTGAACTTCTGCCTGAGGAGAAAAAGCAAGAAACAAAACTCTCCAAGCACTACATGCACAGAACTTTTCAATAGTATCAGACAGTATTTATTTCTAAAGTGCTATTCAGGTCATCTTACCTGTTGGTAATAGAAGACTCAGATTCCTTGGAAATAAATGGATGCTGAAGACAGCCAACGCTATGCAATGAACAGCCTGACCCGCATGAGGCAGGGCCTACCAGACAACCCATTGCTGCAATTCTTTCTGCAGATGCTGCTTCTCAAAGAGCAACTCAACTGTTCCTTTCACAGCCTGGTGAGCACAGTGGGCGTGGAAGGTGAGCAAGGTAGGGGTCCGCTTTGTTGTGCGAGATTTGGAAAAACTATTACTTATTAAAATAGTCTGTGTCTTGACACAAAATATCATCATCGCAATGCCTTACTTCTCACTTCCAACCACTCCTGGTAACAAGGGCCAACTTCTTCATACAGCAACCACAGCAGGAACCCAGCCGAGCACACCAGATGGCACCATACTCGTGCTCACACCACGGGCAATGACGACTGAAGGAGCAAAGACACCTTGTCGAGGGTCAGTTTTCAAGATGACTTTGAGGCAGATGGCAAAAGGCAAGCCCTGCTCTTGGTGGCTTACGCCTGTATGTAAATACAGCTTTCAATTTTGATGTCTTTCATTCATGCTTTATCATATTTGTGAACTGGTCATTAGATGCAGCTACATTCCTTCGCATCTTATTAGAAAGCATTCCTTTTTTCCTGAAGAAATAAATAAAATGAATGTACAGTAAATGCCTAACAGATGAAGCCATAACAAGCTGTTGCAAAGCACATAACACGGAGATATTGTTAAAACAATGTGTGTGCCTGTTAAATGCAGAAACATTTAATGTTGTTATTATTAGGTATGCCATAAAATCCACCATAATTTATTAAATAATATTAAAGTATTTATAGATGAACCCTTCTATGCTACATAACCGGTTACTACTGTAACAAACACGCAATGCCAAATCTATCATTTAGGCTTTTTAACTTTCCTGAAGCATTTTTTCCCTCCTATCAAAAAGCAGATGTTCTAAAGCAACAGCAATTGTAAACTCCCAATATATGCTCAAAGGCAGAATTCTAATATTTAAAATGAGCTGTTCCAGTACAAAATGCCTCTATGGTGACCCCTGGTAGATGAGTGGGAACTAGATTTGACAGCAAGTCCAAGTGGATGCAGCTTCTGTTGGTGGCATGGCACTGACCAGGGATTCATCGCACCTGGGTTCCAGACCAGGCCAAGGTGTCAAGTATTGCTCTTCACATTCACCAAAATGAACTAAAGAGGGCTTTCAGCAAATTTCTTCCACTAAGCAAATAGATAACATGTCTGGTTTGTGGGGATTAGTAATTTATGTAACAAAGTCAGGCTTCATACGGGGTTTAACCCTAACAGTAAATCTGATTTTGACCTGCAACCAGTAATTATCAAAAGCCGTTTTTCTAATTAAGTGCCCATAGAGTTAGGAATATGAAATTCTACATTCCTAAGCTGTTTAAATGTCCATAGTCACCAGTGCTGCTAAAAATGGAATCAGGGGTTTGCTTTGCTTTTTAAATTAGGGAGTTCAATTAACTCAAGCCTCAAAAACCGTGTGACAGTTCAACAACTAAACACAGTACCAACAAAATATTTAAACATCATAGGGTACGCTAGAATTAGAAGAAAATAATGTCTCATACAGAAAATCCCAAACCCTGGAGTTCCCCTAATTCCTCTTGTCCTTTAGTTTTAACTCCAGAGGAATCAAAGCATGAAGAGAAAAATTCGGTTCGCCTTCTGAAGCCAGAATATCTCCTCTGAAGAAAGCTGGATTTATACCACTGTATCTGGCAGAGGTCTTTGCCTCCTAATAGGGAACACCAGAAAATTATTGTTACTGAAAATTCAAAATACCGCATTAAGGATAAGTAACGTTTTCTCTAATAACAGTTTTTATAACAGAGCCTTTCTCATATGCCATATTTTTCATAAAAGCAGGATACCACTAGCCAGGGACTGGGGATAGTTACCAGTTAACTTGAGGGGCTCAACACCTTCCAAGAGACAGTGCAGTGCACATAACTGGTCTTTATATTGTATATAAGCTAGAAAGAAATCTGGGGTTGAAATGAAATTCAGCTGAGAAGCTAGATTCTAAAGCTTAAAGAGCCTATTGAAAACCACCCGGGAGGGAAAATATGTATTATAAACCACATTCTCCACCTTCTCAAGGTCCATAAGTCCAGGTAGTTCAAAGGAAGTCAACACATTTTTAGAAGTAAGCCTTTTCTCCTGATTCCTATATAGCCCTTAGCAAACCTCCAAGGGGTGAAAAGCACTAAACAGCACTCTATTTGCCCAAACAAGACAGGCAAAATCTTCCTTGGGATGATCTTCAACAGCATTTTGATTTTGGTTACAAGGACATGGATCTGTACTAACCCTGTTGACTTCAGCCGCAGGCTGTGACAAATTTACTGCTAGGGGTCAGACCCCGATCATCCAGGAAAGCGAAACTGCTGCTGCTGAAGTTTTCTGTAGGACTTTCATTTCCTCGCAACACACACACATGGAAAAAAATTCTTGTTTCAAGCAAGGCGAGACATGGTGACCTCATCATGAGCTTTCGTTTCAGTAGGAATGTTTCATTTCGTACTTATGCAAAAACATAGTAATATGGGAGCAGCTGAGCATTTTAGTCACCAAGGGCCCAGCCTGAGTAACACTGAGCGCCTCTTTGTGAGGGATCCTCCCTGCAGTCTGTGGATTAGAGCAGAAGCTGGGGAGCTCAGCACCATTGCTCGTCAAGATGTGCACATCTCCGTTTGGACAGCAATGAATTTGGCTTGAGCAGACAAGCAGGCAGGTCCAAAACAACAATCTGCCAACTAAAACAGACATTCCAGGCTCAAATTCCCATCCCCACCATGCGCTAGTTTCTCTCTCCTACCTCCTATCCCTATCATCACCTTAAAACAAGATGGCTCAGAGCCACAAACTATTTCAGGACCAGCAAGTGAGCAAACTCTGGAGCTGCAACTGTTGCTTGGAAAGTCCCAGAGGATAAGGGAGGCAGCATCTGCAAAGCAAGAGGCAAGTCCTGTTCCATTTATGGCTAAGATTATGACTGGTAGAGAAAAAAAAAAAAAAGGAAGAAAATAAACTCTGCCCCGAAGCCAGAGATCAGCCAGCACAGGAGCTTTGGCTGCGAGCACTCGAGGGAGGGACCATGTCTAATAACAAGCAAGCTGCCACATTCTGGAGCAGATCCAGTTCCCAAGTGTATTATAAGACATAGCCCTCTATTTATTTTTACAAAGATCAAGTGTGTGTATATTTATATTGCTTGGTCAAAGAAGGTTGACCACAAACAGTCAAACAAAAACTGCCTTCCTATTCTCTGCCTCTGACTCAGGTGGTGCCATTTACACCATGAGTTCTCACCTGAAACTGCAGATACAGTGTGCTGTGAGTTTGTCTGATGCCTGTAAAGGAGGTTGCTTAGGCTTACCTGGGCAAAAGCCTCAGCTATCCCAGAGCTCTGCTAGTGATCCCAGTCAGTTCTTGCCTCTTTTTGCTAGAGAACAGTGTCTATGACCCAATGAGGCATGTACAGTGAAGAAAACGCTACACCTGACAGACACAACCTCAGCGCTACAGTCTGCACAGGCCTCCTGAGGTGGGTTTTCCACAGGCAACCCAAAATGTCTGCCTGCATCCTCAGTCCATGTCAGGGAATACAGAGCCACGTGCAGAGATGGAAAGCATGGCGCTGCCCGGTATAGGAATGACATGCAGAGACCCGTGAGTGGCAAAAACACAGTTCTGAGACAAACTCAATATGTTTTAATAGACCAACAGGTACTCTTGGACAAGTACAATGTCAGGTACACACACCTCGTGGCACGTTACAGAACGCACCTCTGGGTGGGGGAGGCCTAGATATAAATCTGTGCACCTGAAAGCTAATAAAGACATTATTGCTACTTAAACTTATTTTGTCATGGGTTCAACAACATGTCCACTTCACTATACTGAAGAGGACTCTGGGCAGTATCTCAGTATAAAGCTGGAGAGTTCTTGAACTTGCTCCTCCACTCCAGCTTTCCCTCAGTTGACTTTGCTCCTCTGGCTCTGGCCTTTCACCCTCTCAGCATAGAAGCTATGCCGCCTTGCTGCTGTGTAACTTATCTTGGCATTTATGTCACCTCTCAGATTGGCCACTTGAGTCTGCTGCATGTCAGGTTTCAAACTTTGGTGAGGAACCTTCCGTGATTTCAGACTTCAAATGACCCCCAGATCACCAGAGTAGCAAGTTAGGACACAATATTTCCAGCGTACACAAAGAGACCTATCTATATATTTATTTTTTCACAAAAAGTATCCAAGAATGGCTTCCATGTTGAGGAATGGATTCAATACTAGAGCATACTGCCCTCTCCAGACCATTCCTTCCTTCCTTCAAGCACCATAGCATTCACTGTTGGTTAATCTCTATCATATCTGGGCATGTTGAACCAGACACTCAGTAACGAACACAGAGAAAAAAACTGAAATGGTTTAATCCAGTTCAGAAAGGGGGTAAAGCAGGTAGATGACAAGGGCTCGGACACACGGTTCGGTCAGAGCAGCTTAAAATGAGCCAAGCCCATTCACGTGCATACACAACCATGATGAAATGCTACTTTACTCCAAACACTGGAGAAAGAGTAGGCCTCACTACCATGGTCTGCTGCAGGCAACCTGTCAGAGAAGTTTTCCAGCCACACGCAGGCGGTGCAGCTTGGGCGTCTCAATTGTATTGCCTTGGAAAGGAGGCAAGGAAGGAACGAGCAATTAGTGCAAGTTAAGATATGACAGGTCCCTTGTCACAGCAACTGTACATCTGGGCACACTTACGTCCTCGTGCACTTGGACATCTAAGTGCCTGTCATCTCTGAAATGGAGATGTAGG
Source organism: Eurypyga helias (assembly GCF_000690775.1). Taxonomy (NCBI): domain Eukaryota; kingdom Metazoa; phylum Chordata; class Aves; order Eurypygiformes; family Eurypygidae; genus Eurypyga; species Eurypyga helias. The sequence goes on along the minus strand of NW_010238004.1, from coordinate 3,047 downwards.
CTCTCAAGTGTAGCTGGAGGCTTTTGGAAATGTTACCCTACATCTCATCCCTACCACCACCCACAAACTGAGCAGTGGAACCAGGAATTGTGTCAGACAAGGCTTGAAAAGCAAGAGTGCCAGTCTGTGGGTGACTCAAATTTGCAGACCTCGGGCATGCTAAGTGAAGTATTTAAAGAGAAATAAATGAAAGCTGTATGAGCAGAGGCAGCAGCAGCTGGCCTGTGCCGGATGCACCACGCAAGACGAAAGCGGACTCGCATGCAGCATGCATACCACGCCACTAACGTGGCTTCCAATGCACCACCCCTGCAAGTGATGAATAGCGCTTCCAGGAATGCTAAAAATGTGAACTCTCCTTGCCTCAGTTGGGTCTCTTTTTTCTCCACTTTATTTTATTTATTTATTTATTTATTTATTTTTAATTTTATTTTATTTTCAAAGGCAAACAAATCCAGAAAAATAGGGGAAAACAAATGTATAGTTAAGGACACATCAAAACTCAGTGCTACTCACACCTTTAAGGATGAGGTTGCTATGGCATGTAATTACTTAACACAAAGAAAGTAATATTTGGTGTATATAGGAAAGTGATTAGAGTACATTCTTCACTTGTGAACAACAATATCTGGAAATAGCGGCAAAGATGTGCTACATCAACTTTTAGGGTTGGTTTGGATTCCCCCCTCCCCCTCCCATATATCAAAATAAGAAAGGAGAAAAAAAAAGAAGACAATACTGAAAAAACATCATTGGTTGTGACATGTAAACCAAAATTAAAGCTACATTACTGAGTTTAGGATATTAAAAAAAATAGAGACTATTTCAGATACAAAAGAAAGTGGTGTTTCAGGAGAAAAAGCTTGAAACAAATTAACTTGCTATTCATGTGTATATACTAATTATGATGTCGTTAACACAGTATTAAGGACTAAAAATAAAGTCTGGCTTATAACAGATAGGAATTGCAATTGCCAAATGCCATAAATTTTGACAAAGTAACTTCATTTGAAATGTATTTGTTAGCACAGGCAGAAAGTCTGAAGCGTGGCAGTAATAATATCACCTTATATAGTATTCTAAAGTTATTTTGCCGTTCCTATAAAAGCTTCTCTTCCATCTTTTTCCAAATTTCCTTTCTTTTTTCCACTTCAAGCCTCAGGAGAAAAACACTAATACAATGCTAAATCAAAAAGGATCCAAAATAAATTTTACTGTTTTCCCACTTTGACCCATTTCTGTTGCCTGTTACAACACAGGACTCAGTGGGAAGAAAAGCCCTTGAAATCAGTGCAGCTTCTTGTGTGGAGTAAGGTAGTCATCAAGATAATCAAGGGCTCAATTTTTGGAGCTGCTATTCTGATTCAGTTAAAGTTATTGTAGCTAAATGAAAGTGCATGATTGGGAGGCATGAAAGGAGTGAGCTTTGTTGCCTTATTCACATTCAGGGAACTGCTGAGACTTTCATGTTAAACTGGGTCCTCACAAGGGCAGGCTTTGGCCCAAAAATGCATTTCAAAACAATCCAACAGATGGTAGCACTTAATATGTCCATGAGAAGTGTTTCTCACTATCATGCGAGCTTTCTGAGTGCTCAGCTGGGCAGAATAGGGAAATCTCGCTTTCAAGTCGTGTTTGTTTTATATACGATCATATGAAGTTCTATAATGGGGGGGAAAATTGGTGACAAACTATCCAATATCAGTCTGTAATAGGTCAAATCGAAGAGAGGAAAAGAGCCCTTGAAGACCCTGAGTGCATGTCCATATGCAGGACTTTCCTAGAAGGTAATTTTAACTGTGCGGTTCCTATTAAGTTAAATCCCCATATTTTGCACTAGCTAGTTATTACACCATTAAACAAATGGGCTTTGTTCAGGGAGTTTAATTCCTAATGATTAATATGAAATAGTTTTGTCAAGTGACTCTTTTCTCAGAGAACAATTTGTTACTGAATGTTAAAATCCCTGCTTAGGCCTTACTCTCACTCAGGCTACATGTGTGATGAACTTCAAAGCAAGTATTGCTTTAATAAACAATTCTGCGGGATGATTTTCAAAGTATTCTTGTTTGTTTGTTTCAGGTCTCCTTCTTAAAGCACAAGATTCTGGATTCATGCAGATTATGAGATTAACTGCAGATACTATTTAAACTGCAAGCCAGTTTTTAGCTCATACGGTTATGAACAAAAATAGGAAAATAGGATCTATACACACAGAAACAAGAACTGGTATTATGATTTCTAGGGCCTGACTTAAAAGTCATGGCTCTTTGGAATCATTAGCCTTTTGTCTATAAAATATATAAATAAACTTATTTCTGGAACTTTGTTGAAGACTCCTTTTTTGTGTAAAACACATTCTCATTCTAAAACTTCTTTCCTTAGGAAATGTTTCCCTCTGAAACAAAGTAGTTGAATAGACAGCTAAGGGGCCTTTCAAAGCTTTAAGGAGATCCTTGCATTTATAAACCAACCAAGATAAGGTTTAAAACAAACCACAAGTTAACGCTTTCTGAAGTGGTACAAAGATTTCATGTGTGTGTAATTTGAAGAGTTAAGCACATTAATATACTTTGCAGTTGCTACCTTTATAGGCGTTCTGCCTCCCTTTGTAGCCCTAAAATCTCATTAAATGCTGTGCCTAATTTCAGAATCACAGAATCACTAAGGCTGGAAAAGACCTATAAGATCATCCATTGCTACCATCAACCCAACACTCCCATACCCACTAGACCATGTCCTCAGGCGCCGTGTCTACACGTTCCTTGAACACCTCCAGGGATGGTGACTCCACCACTGCCCTGGGCAGCCTGTTCCAGTGCCTGACCACTCTGTCAGTGAGGAAGTTTCTCCTAATATCTAATCTACACCTCCCCTAATGCGACTTGAGGCCATTTCCTCTTGTCCTGTCATCAGTTACCCAGGATAACAGACCAGCACCCACCTCCCTGCACCCTCCTTTCAGGGAGCTGTAGAGAGTGATCAGGTCTACCCTCGGCCTCTTTTTCCTCAGTCTAAACAAAGCCAGGTCCCTCAGCCTCTCCTCA
>NW_010238003.1:38799-41607 GCF_000690775.1 Eurypyga helias | reverse complement strand
TTCTGTGACTCTGGGGGTACAGCTCATGTCCTTACCACTGAAGAGTGAGGCAAAAAAACCATTGAGCACCTGGGCCTTCTCCATATCCTGGGAAACCAGCTCTCCTGTTTCCTTCTGCAGAGGGCCCACATTTTCCCTGACCTTCCTTTTATCCCCTGTGTACCTATTAAAGCCCTACTTGTTGGCCTTGATGTCCCTGGCTGGGTTTAATTCTATCAGGGCTTTAACTTTAATAACCTGACCCCTAGCTGCTCTGACAGTTTCTCTGTAATACTCCCAGGCTCCCTGTCCCTGCTTCCACCCACTGTGGGCTTCCTTTTTTCACCTCACTTTGTCCAGGAACTGCTTGTTCATTCACACAGGCCTGTGGCTGCTTTTAGCCGACGTCCTCTTCGTTGGGATGCATTGCTCCTGAGCTTGGAGGAGAAGGTCCTTTAATACTTGCCAGCTTTCCTGGGCCCCTCTTCCCTCCAAGGCTTCATCCCAAGGAACCTTTCCAATCAGTTCCCTGTAGAGGCTAAAGTCTGCTCTCCTGAAGTCCAGGCTAGCCAGCTTGCTGGGCACCCTCCTCGCCTCCGTTGTTGCCCACACTGTTGCAGAGCTTCATCCATTTCCTCCAGGGTGTAATTCCTGTATTAAAATAATGGCAAAATCTTACGGGTTTTGGTTGGTTTGTGGTTTTCAAATGTGAACCTCGACTATAATCTGTAAAATCCATGGGGTCATTTGCAGCAGATCCAACTGAACAATGCACATCAACAAGTGGAAAACAAAGTTAATTGTGTGGTTTTTTTTCTGCAGTTTGGAGCTGATAGATAAATGTCTTGTACATGCCACCGAGTCAGCCATCATAGACTGGAGCTACCAGATCCAGGAAGCACTGAAGAAAGAGTCCTCAGAGCCTCTCCTGCAAGGCAGCAACCCCAACCCGAAGGTGGAACTGGAGTTCTGGAAGAACAGGTAGCTGGGCAGCCTGGCCAGGGCATGGTGGTCACTGACACTGGTTTTAGGTGGAAGGAGAGTGCTGGTGGCAGAAAGAGCTGCTACTTCTACAAGCTGAGAAGAGCAGGCTGCCTCTGGTTTATGTAAAGACTTGAGCTAAGCAAAACTGCTCCCGCGCATAAAATAATCATGATCTGCAAAGTGTCTGGGAGGTCACTGGGCAGAAGGCTGTGGTTTAACTTAGTCCCAGTCCGGGGGGCTACACCTTGAGGACAGTTTTTGGGAAATGCTCTTTCTATCACTGTTCACTAGGAACCAGTCACAAGAGTAAGAGCTGATGAACACCTATAGGGCCTTCTGGAAATGGTGCAGCTCAGCTGGCTGCTGTTCATCTGTCAGTGCCCAAGGGAGTTTAGATGCTCAAGAGGCAGGGAATGGAATTTACTCCTGCTCTTTGAAAACCTTTGTGCCACAAAGCCCTGCCTGCTGCAGAGCTGTCACTACTGCCTGCAGAAACACCTTCTGGCTTCTTTCAGCAGTGTCCTGCCAGGAGCAGGGCTGCTGTCATGGTGAGCCCCAGCACCAGCTGTCTGTCCTGTAGGGCTTGTCCATGCCTCCTGCAGGAGCTTCCTCTCATTTACTTTCACCGTTGGGACTCTGTGTGTAGCTGGAGGAAATCCTGAATCAGGCTCAGGGAAAAGAGATGATGTATGTGCACATCTGATGCTCCCCAATGTGAGCTTGGAATGTGTCTTTGTTGCTGTAGGTGTGATGACCTTGAGTGCATTTACAATCAGCTGAGAACAAGGAAGGTCAGGAACATGATGGAGGTGCTGGAGAGAGTCGAGAGCAGCTACATCCCCACCTTCAAATCTATGCTAATGGATGTTGAGGCAGGTGAGATGCTGGGGCAACTTCAACATGCTGACTGCTGGCCTTTGTTCATAGCCTGGTGTTACTGGTTTCAAGCCCATAATGACAGTGGTAATGCAGCGTTTGCTGTGACTGTGGAGACTGCAACTACATTGCTAGCCCTCTCTTCATTGATTCATGGAGTGAAACTGGGCTGCTTGTGCATGATCTGATGCTTTTGTTTCCAGGCTGGGACAAGCTTGATCACTGGTCTGTTGAGCCAGACTAAGGGCGAGTGATACTGGGAATTCGATTGGTTGTAATAAAGAATTCATATTAATCCAGCAGGACTCACCCCAACTTCCACCAGCCCCTGTGGTGTCAGTCTGCAGGAATGGGGGTTTAGGATAAGGGGACAGATCTCATAGCCAATTGAAGCTACCCAGGCTTTGTTAGACTGCTGTTTCCCAGGCTTTGACCACTGCAGCCTAAACCTCCTGTTGAGCATGAGGATTTCAAGGCACCTGATGTAAGGAGGCAGGTGTTGTCACCTGTGTTGCACGAGAGGAAAGAAGAGTCCAAATCCAGGCAGAGCTGGGCAGAGGCAGAGCTCTTCACCCTGCATCGTAGTGATGTGATCCGGAGATCTGTTACCTGTGAAGGGGCTGCAATAAGGGGGGTGAGCAATGCACGGGGAGCACAGCCTCCTGTTCCGTATGTTTGCTCACAGTGCTGTTCAGTGGTGTCCTCCCAGGGTGGCAAGGTCTGGCCAGCCCACGGCTCTTCTGGCCTCCTTTTCTGCGAGAGATTGTTGCGGGGATCCTCGTTGGGTGGGTGACCTGTAGGTGGTGGTGTGCATCCGCAGATCTGCCTTCTCTTCTCCCTTATTTTGGCAGTCTGGCACAATTCAGAAAGCCAGGAGCAGAAAAATGAGCTTTGAGCAGAAAAATGAAAGGATTGCATTTCCCAGTTTAGGGAATTAAACCTCTCTCTTCTCTCCCCCCGCCCCCCCCC
>NW_010238003.1:0-38768 GCF_000690775.1 Eurypyga helias | reverse complement strand
TTCATTCATAAGAAGACTTATAAGGAAGGAAGGATTTTTTTGATTTTTTTTTTTTTGTTTTTGCCTCTAGGTAAAAATGTAACTCTCTTGAATCAAACATAATCTTTTTTCTGCTGAGCTTTGCTTAGGAAGTTAAGTCCAGCCAAAGGAAACACTGCAAATTCCCCTTCATAGTGAAAAACAGTGTAGTCCTGCTGCTCTGTCCCCTGTAGACCAACATGACCAACCCTCCATGTCTGTCTTCAAACCAGCTGCTCTGTGGCAAGGCAAAATCATTCAGGCTTTGCTAGCTCTGTACATGCTGAGAGATAATGCTGTTCTTCCCGCTTCATGTGGAAACACTTAATATATTAACAATCTGTGTCACACTCTACACTCTGCAATTTATATGGGCAAAAGAAACAATGCTTATATAAGGATCCAAGAGTTCACTGTCAGACTAATTAATGCTTTAAGGGTCTAATCAAAATAACAAATATTTGGGTTTAATCCAGTTACAGCAATATTAATGCTAATTGGATAATTTGGACTATAATTGTTAATGTGATTGTTAATTCCCATTACAACACAGTTCAGATGTGTATGCACCTGATTTTAAGTCTCTGCCCCTTCCCCTGGTGTTGAGCCCTCCCTGCTAATGTGGTGATGTGACTGTAGTCTCTCTTCTTTGCTAGGAAGGTGATGTTGATAGTGGGAGTTCCTTCACTGGTCATGTGTATTGGGGGTTATTTTTATATGCTGTCAAGCATTTCCGTAATTTCTCTTCTTGTTGCTCCATGGACTTAATTGCACAACAATCACCCAGTTTTATTAATGTTTGCAGTCCAGGATAATTCTTCAGTTGCCTTGCGGTTGACAGCCAGGAGAAGTGGAACCGTGGTCATCTGTCCACTGCTATAGCCAAATCTGAGCTAAAATGAGCTCAGGCCAGGACTTGTGATGCTATAGAGCCTGTTATGCAATATAGCAAGGCCTGTAGCCTGCTCACAGCAGTGGCAGCACTGTATTTTTGGTGCTGCCAGCCATGTTCCCTGCAACTCATTTATCAGCTGTGGACTCAGCCTCTGCACAAAGCCATGCCCTGCTCTCTGTCCCTTGCCATTGGGTCAGTTTATTCCCTGTTCTGGTTACTGTCATAGGTGAGCAATGTTCAAGGGTGAACAATCTTCAGCACACAGTTGAGTGTGCTTTGTGCTTGTCAGGACTGTTTTCCCAGGCAACTCTCCATCTGATGAGGTGAGGCCAGCATCTAGCTCATAACCCAGGGCACCACAGCTCTCTACATCTTACCACACCTCCTGTCTTTTAACACAGCTTTGACTGAAGCTCAGGACATTCACCTGCACCTGACACCCCTCAAGCACCACTTGGAGTACATAGAGAGGGTTGAGTTCAGCGAGGTGAAGCCTTTCCTGGTCCCCCTTCTCCATGTGGTGTGTTTGATCTGGGTCACCTCCAAGCACTACAACGTGCCTGGGCGGATAGTAGTGCTGCTCCAGGAAATCTGCAACCTTCTCATTCAGCAGGTGCGTGGCTGCGATGCCTGTGTTTGGCAAGGGGAATATCTTAATGAAAGTCCCCTCTCTCCTTCCCCCTGTCCTTCCCTGACAAAGTGATTCTTTAAGTCATGTGTGACTTGAGAGGCACTTTTAAACATGTTCAGTGCAAGAAGTCATTGTTTAATGTGGCAGAAGAAGTGATCTCTCAGGTGTGACTTTGCTGTTCCAGGCCCTGGTTTACCTGTCTCCAGAAGACCTTCTGAAAGGGGAGATGGAAGAGAGCCTGGGCAAGGTGCAAATGGTGTGCGGCATCCTGAATGCATTCAAAGGGGCATTCGAGGAGAGAAGGGAAAAACTTCATACATATTATGAACCAGGCCAAGAAGTGAGGGAGTGGGACTTCCATGCCACGATGGTATTTGCGAGGCTGGACAGCTTCATGAAGAGACTGAAGGTGGTAGAGGTGAGACTCTGGTTTTGAAAAATATCGCAAGCCTTCAGAAGAGCTCTGTAGCCATGAACTCCTTTTCTGGCATCTTCCCTTCCTGTAGCTTCACCTAATGCCAGGGATGGGGCTGCTCTCTTTGGTGTTAGGCCCTCTGTTACAGTAAGGCTAGCATCTTGTTTTACCATTTCCTGCTCGGTGCCTGTGTTCTGGTCAGGTTGGTAGGTGTGTCTTCTGTTCCCAAGAGTCCTGTTGGACACCTTGCTCCTGTTGGGGCAAGGGAATGAGATTTACTGGTGGCAGTGGTTTGCATGGCTGTAAGTAAAGCAATGCAATTTCCTAGTCCTCCATTTGCCATCAGAGACACTCTGGAGTGGGATCCTGCCTGACTTTCAGAAGCCACCTGCTCACCTTGAGTCTGGACACCCCTTGGCTGAGCCACATGGGCCCGGGCAGGAGTGGGAGAACATTCCTCACCAGGTCATCCCTTCACATCCTAATGGTTTGTCGAACTGGGCTACAGTGGCTCAGAGGTGTCCCTGTTTGCCGACGTTTTTCACTGTGAGGGCATCACCTGAGGCAAGGATTTTTGGTGTCATTCCTCAGCTTCCAGCATGGCTGAGGGCTCCTTCAGCCAGAGGGGATGCAAAGAGCAGGTCTGAATGTGTGGAGGCAGCCTTGTGCATGTTAGCACTCTCTGCTTTCCTTGTTGGGTGGCCGTGCCTGGAGATGACATTCTTACAGACACTAAGCATACCTGTTTTACAGACACTCTATGTACCTGTTCTCTCTCAGGCAGTTAACAGCACATATTCATCTGCCATTCACACACTTCTGAAGTAAGTCTCTCTATTGTTGCCAAGTTTCTGGCATGTAGGATCAGAGGTACAGTGTACAGGCTGCCAATATTTGTCTATTCAAAGGGAAGTCCAAGTTATATTTCTCCTTTTCGTGTTCTCTGGAATGGGACAGAAGGTTTTACTGGTTTAAACATGCTGTATATTTGTATGCATACTTTAATTAACTACATTGAAAACCGTCTTGAATGCTGTCTATTTTAAAACTATTCATAATGATGGTTTCCAACAGGGTTTGGTGTGCAGTAAACCAAATTGTGCTGGTCAGCGTAGAGAGGAATATAAGTAGACACAGGAGTAACTGCAGGTCATTGTGAGAACAATATGAGTGACAGTTATTATGCAATGTAATTATGCACTGTCACTCTGCAAAGGCACTGATTGCTCCTTGCTTGGATTCTATGTGAGCTGCACATGCACTGCCATGGTGGCAGAGCACTGTGCTTTTTGAACAGTGCCACTGTTCCCCTTCCATGGCTGTCCCACACCTCCAGGGACAGTAAAAGACAACAGTATATCGAGTCACATGGACACCCTATGGAGTGAGCTGTAAAATAATAATTAAAGGCATTGTGCACATCAGCCTGTTTATCAGAAAACCCTCTGCCTTTCCCCATTTCTATTTCCCTACCGACGCTTCATTTCAAGCCACCTTATAAGACAATGCAAGGGGCAGCCTTTATTTCGATGCTATTTTTGCCTTACAAGGTATTTCTTAAAGTGAATTTGCTCTTAATAAATAGCATGTGTACATTTGTTTTTGGAATTTCATAAAAGCTTCAGTTACGCTGGTGCATGGGTAACCCAGGAATGTGTGGAGAGAGAAGGGTGTCTTTCCCCTGGTTCATTTCACTGTTTTGCATTGCATATCTGTTGTAAAATCTGCTGCCTGGCTGGGTTGGCTCTCTGCTTTCTCCCTATTCTCTCAGAAATGTGGGAGGGTTCTCAAAGCGGCAATTGGTTAGCCTTCAGGGACCTGCAAGCAGCCGTTCCTGATAAGCCCAGCCATGAAAGGAGCTGTATGTGTGCAGCATCTGCCAGCCTCTGCCTGCAGCATGTGGGGCAGCAACAAAGCCTGGTGATGCCTTGGCATGGCATGGGAAGCTCTAGGCCATGGGCTGTGTCCTGGGCTGTGACTCGTTCAACAGTCCCTGTCCAAGAGGCCGACACTGGCCAGATGCTGTCCGTTTGGGGGTGAACCTCGTACCTGCTTAGGTCTGCATCCAGGGTTGTCTTCTGAGCTCAGTACAAGCAGGATGGCCATCAATACATCCCTATTCTTGAGATCAGCACGTTTCTTCTTGTTCTCTGAAATGACAGAGGTTCAGTGAGTCCTCACTTAGCCCTACCAAGAGATGGATGGGGTGCTACAGGGCTGCCTAGTGCTGCTGCCACATCTGGGTGAGTGCGACATTTTCCTGAGAGGTGGCACCGCGGGGTCAGGCCCTGCCAGGCTGCAGAGGATGGGAGGGGAAGGACCCATGCACCCATCTCAGCAGAGAGGGCCAGCTGGGCAGGGTTAGCAACACTCGCTTAGACACACAGAGGTTTTACAGAGCAGGAGCGTTGGGACAGGTCAGGTAAACATTAGAGGGCTCCTCCTGGTTAAAACCTGAGCTATTCTGGGTGATGTATCAGGGCCTCATTTGTTGCTTTGGATCTGTCCCCTAAATACCATTAAAAGTAATTTTACAGTTGACATAGTATTTCCAGTGGCAGCAGCAGATCCCTCTAAGGAGTGACATTATAATGTCTGTGGTGGGCAGGATCTGGCTCCCCCCTTCCCATTTGTGAGCACCAGAGATATGCTTGAGGAGGTCCTCTGGCATGGTAACAAGCACAGCTCCATGTTGTGACAACTGTTGTCATCTTTTGTCAACATCTTAACCTGTATGTGCCTCCATTGATTTTGAAGGATCTGCTGGCAAGTGCCTTGGACCTAATGAAGCTGGAGAAGATTGAGTTCAGTGGTATTAAAGGGAAGGCCCTGGGCCAGCATGTGCTGGACATGTATGAGGAATTCCAGGAGGCATACAGGGTGTTTGCAGAGAAAACCTATGACTGTCTTGACCTGATGAACACGGTACGTGGAACCAGCTTGCAGGAACGCCAGCAACATGTGCATATTTTCAAAGCAGCAGTTCCCTCTGATGGACCCAGGCTCAGGAGAGGGTGGGGAGGCACTGGAACAGGTTGCCCAGAGAAGCTGTGGATGCCCCATCCCTGGAAGTGTTCACAGCCAGGCTGGATGAGGCTTGGAGCAACCTGGTCTACTGGGAGGGTGTCTCTGCCCATGGCAGGGGATGGGAACTGGCTGAACTTTAAGGTCCCTTCCAGCCCAAACTATTCTGTGATTCTATGATTCAGCTGGAGTCCTGTTGACTTCTTCCCAACTTCTTCTTTTGTTGTGATATGATCTGTCACTGTAGGGAACAGGGACCCGCTGGTCTTTCTTACAGAGATTTGGGAGCTCTTGCACGTCTATGTCTACCATATTTTTCTAGTTCAGGACCTCAGACCAGTGCAGCTGGGAAACCTGGGTATCTGTGCCTTTTACACAACCTGTATACATAGTGCTTTCTGGGGTGTATGAGCTGTACCAATACCTGCATCTCTCTGCTTTCCTGCTCTTGGTACCTAGCTTGCCTTATGACGGCCAGATCAGGTAACCTCTGAGGATGTGTTTGCTCTTGTCTAATTGCACTCATGACATGTAGTGCTCTCACAATTCAAGGACTCAGTATTTCATTATCAGTAGTGCTTTAATATGTTCCCAACTATCTGGGTCATGGCTCAATGGCCATCCAGATCCCAGAGGCTCACACCAGTATGTGTTGCATGAGCAGAGCAAAGCAAATATGCCACAGGCCTCCTTAAGGTCTATTTGGAAATTCCTGCCCTTGACTTTGACACCGAGCAATGTAACCTGGGTGAGCTATGAAAAAGGGTGGGAATGATGTTTCTGAAGGGGTCTGTGTGCCGTTGTTGTGTCTTATCTCAGGATCTTTGATTTCTTCTGCTGCTTGTCTCACTTGCCCTGGGGTCAGTTTACTGCATCTGATTAGCAGGATATAGTTAGGCCTGTCTCCACATCTAGGGAGGGAATGCTAAAACTGGAGTAGCCATGGAGAAACTATATGGTGAGGATCTCCTGTCTTGTAATGATCATGGGGCAGCTGATCATGGCAGAGATCCAAGTGAAAGGTAATCCCAGGGCAAAGTCCTCCCTCCAGCAGGCTCCTGCCTGGCTCCCTTCAGACAGGGCTGTACTTGGTGAAGGATGGCAGGGCTGGTGGTGAGGCATGGGGCTGGTGTACCCTTCCTTCAGGTGTAGGGACCTGTCTGGAGTGGTGATGGGTGGCTTGTGCTTTGCTTCCTGTAGTTCCCAATACATCTTTGCACTGGGGGGCATGTCCCCAGAGCTGTCTTGGACAATCTTGCTGGAAAGCTTCTTATTCCATGTCACCCCTCCTTCAGGAGGGAGGGCATAGAAAGAGCGGTGACAGTGGCTCTACAGGGGCTGGCTGAGTTTCAGTGACTCCGTGGCCTTTTGTGTGACTCTGAGTCATGCTTGTTCTTTCAGTGCTTGAGTTTTGCACCCTCTGTTACTTTTTACAGCCTCTTTTGTTACCTAAAACATGGCATCTGGTCCTGATTGAGCTCAGCAGTGACAATAGCAAAAGCTGTTCCTTTATGCTTTGTCCTTTCAGAAAAGAGACACATGGCCTAATTTTTAGTGGCTTTGTCCAAGCTAGGACAGAAGGACTCCCAGTCTCCCAGTTTGTCAAGTTCAGTCTTTGATTTGGACTCTTTTACCCAAAACAAACTCAGATTTTATGCTTGAACTTCAAAGGATATATACAGTTGGAGCAAGAAAAGCAGTGCCAGAAGACGAGGGAAATTACAGAAACACTGAACTGTTGAGGGTGGAAGATCACCTCTGGAGATCACCTAGTCCACCTCTGCTGCTCAAAGCAGGCTCAGCTAGAGCAAGACTGCCGTCAGGATAAATATCTCCTAGGCTGAATCCAAAGTCTCCAAGGGTGGAGACTCCACAACCTCTCTGGGCAACCTGTGCCAGTGTTTTGAAACTGCTTTTATTGTTGCCCCACTTACAGCCAACTCACAGTCAAAACCACAGGTTTGTTTTGGCTTCAAAGTAGACTGGATTTGGAACCCAGCGAGTGCATCTGTGGGTTTTCTGGATGATGGCGTAGTCTTCAGGCCAGCTCCCAGGGAGAAGGTGCAGAAATAGTCCATCTTGCCTCTAGGCTGAAGTTAGTGCTTGTTGGACTGTGGAAAACCCTCGGGACTGAAGGATCCATCCCAAAGGGCCATGATCTCACCTGTGGGATAGCACAGAAATGTCCTCAAGCTCCGTAGGGCTTTGCTGTGCTGTGCTGGTTGAAAGTTGTCCAGAGGAGGGGTTTAATTCCTGGTGAATAAGAAGAGGAAAGATGTCTGGATCATGAGGATGCAGGTACCTTCTCAGTGCCATCTCACATCCTCACGGGCTGCTGTTTTGCCGTCCCACAGGAGTTTGAAAAAGACGCCTTTGATTTCCAGTGGAAAGTAGAAGACATCGACCGGCGGCTGGGCACTGTTTTCATCCAGGCTTTTGATGATGCCTCGGACTTGGAGCACATCTTCCAGGTTTGTCTGTCATGTCCCTTCTCTTTCGTAGAGGGGAGATCAGGGCATCTATAGTTTTGTGATTCTCGGTGAGAATCCCCCATAGGACGCCAGCCAGTGCTGTAGCTACAGACACACATGTTGTTTGCCAGTGGAAATTGAAAGGGTGGTAATAAGACTTGTAGCTTTGGGGCTGGTGTTGGTTAGTGATGCTCAGGCTTGTGGATCCCTTGCAACCTGTCAAGTTGTAGAGTGGCAGCAGGGTGTGTGCTGAAAGCTTTGGGAGTATTTCTGCTCTTCCCATTAAGACACAATCCTTTGTTCACTTCTAGAAAGAGTAATCACAGAAGATATTCAAATCAGGCTTTTGGATGCCAGGAGTCTTACTTGTATTTCTACCTGTGAGCTGGAGGAAATTATGCGTTTTGTAGGATTTCTTGTTGAAAACGGTTTTTAAAAACCAGGTGATTATTGTTAATACCAAATTGTTAATATTGGTAATACAGGGATGCGTTTCAGTTTTGGAAACTGAGGTTTTCTACCAACAGGCTGTTTTGTTTACCAATTAATCTATCTTGCAGAAAAAGTAAATGATATTTTTGGAAAAAACTTCAGTATAAGTGTTTGTAGAAAATATTGTGGAAAATGATAGTGTTTATCTTTGTAAGATTTTTGGAAAAAATAGCAGATTTGGAAGCATTTGAAGAGTGACAATTGGAATATGATTCACGCCCAGAGAATGTCTGAGCAGCTCTGTAACAAAGGAAGGGACTACTTGGAAAAACAGGGTATAGAAAATAAATGTGTGAGGAAGAGGAAGTGAGGAAGATCCTAGTAGGTCTCCCTGCAGAAGTTGGGGTTGTGAATTTTTTCCCCTTTCTTTCCCTGCGTCTTCACCTCCACAGTTGCTGGACATGTTTGGGAGCCTTTTGGAGCGACCAGTAATTGCTGCAGATGCTGCTGACAAATACTCTGTCCTCATCAGCATGGTCAAGAGTGCCTTGGACCATGCTAGGCTGATCTACTTGAGGCACATCCAGGCAGAGACAGAGCTCGGTGGGTAGCCTGTACTGAGTAAAATTGATTTTACAGGAAATTGGATTTAGATTAAATTTTTTTGGAAAATAATTTGCTTTTTCTAAAGAACCCAAACTTCCCAAATTGCAAATGTTTTCAGCCTCTATTGCTCTTTGTGGAAATGGAAATGCCTGGTAAAGCTCTGTTCTTAGTACAAAAGCATATAAAATGTTGGAGAAAAACATCCTTTCTAAAATGTGTATACGTGATATGTGACTGGGAATGAAGACACATGCTGAGTTATCGCCTCAGCAAGGCTGTGAGAAGAGGTTTCTCCCCACACACGTGTGCTGCCTCAAACACCCCATGGGACTTGCAAACTCACTCATGTGCTTCCCAGTATGAATTTATTGTGTTTCCCTTGTAATGATTTAAATGCGAAGTATGAGAGCGGGACTTTGTAACCAAGGGTTTAATCAGCCTTTTCTAGGTTTAGTATTTCCCGTGTTGGCACAGGAGGGAATGGGTAGATTCCTATCAGATTATGAGGGTTAGAGTGTGTCTTTCTGAACAATAACCATTTACTCCCGTTAAAAACATTGTACTGGACTCAGGCAAGTCCAGAAGAGGCAGCATGGGTGGAAACAGTGCAGGCTAACAAAGGGAATGGTGACATTCATGGAGGATGAGTTCGTAACTTGCTGTGAATTTGAGGGGTGTTGTTCTCTGGGTGTTAGACAAGATGGTCAGAACTAGCTCCTGGTCAGTGTTTGTGGGGAGCAGGGTGTGCATCCCAGGCAAAAGATGCCTCTGTATCAGCTCTGTTTCTAACATATGCTGGGCTTCTCCTTTGATCTCATGTCCTTATTCAAGGTCCAGATGTACTAGGAGACTTGCCTAGGCCACAGACCTATGTCAGTGTAGCAGATGCTTGGATTTAAGGATGGAAGCTGGACAGTCAGAGCAGTTGAGTTGCTTTTGGTGTATCTTTGGGGTTACAAGGGTAGTGCTTCGTCAAATGTGTTTCAATGTGCCCTCCCCAGGATCCCACCCTGTGCACAAGAACATGCCACCAGTAGCTGGAGCAATAGGCTGGGCTCAGGAGCTGCGAGCACGAATCCAGGTGCCATTTGGCCACTTCAGGCACATCCCACATCTGTGAGTGTCTGTTCCAGCTAAGTTCCTTTATGACCATCTTGAAATGTTTTCTCTAATCAATTTGATTTTCTTTCTGTGTTTTATGTTATCCAACGGTTATAGCTGAAATAATTCTGAGTCAAAGTGATGTGAAGAGCATTGGTGCTTTTCGGCTTCCCTGTGACCATTTTTTTAAGAAACTCGTGATTTGGATTTGTTTTGAAGTGGTTAAGAGACACAGTGGGATAGTACATGGGCTATTCAGCTTTCAGACATAGTCCTGTGTGGCAATTGAAAAAGGTAGTGTAACCTTTCCCACTGTGATCCCACTCAGTGTGTGCTCCAGCACCTCCCTGGGAGCAGCCCAGCACTCAGCTGCAAGCCCTGGTTCTGGCATCATCCAAGCAGTGAAGTGGAGCGAGGTGCTGGACTGGACCCATCTAAGGTGGATTAATGGAGCTGAGTTTCCAGTTTGGTGAACAAATGATTGGACACTGGCAAAAGACTACTTTCTCAGCATTAAACAAAGGAGCATTCTCCCAAGATCAAGGAAAGAAACTAGTGCTGGAATATTTATCACCTGTATGGTTGTTATTATGGGTGAACTTGGAGAAGTGTGGCCCCATGCTCACAGCTGCCTCATCTTATGGCACTGTATGAGACAGCATTTAAAATCCCTGTAAGCAAAGCAGTGTTTGGCTTAGGACATTTGAAGGCTCTCCAGGGACTGCACCTTGTAGCTCACAGGAATAACTGTATTTGTGCCGGTTAGGATTCTAAGTAAATGGATCCACTTTTTTTCTTCACTTGACCAAAATAATCCATCTCCACCACTGTGCAATATTTGTGTCTTCTGTCACTGTGTATTGCCATCAAGTAAGTGTCTTTAAGTGCACAGTTATTCTGCAGCAATAAGGACATCAGTGCAATGAAACAGGCTCCTGGACCATTCCAGGAGGCCAGGTTGTCATGTTTGGTTTGAATCTGGATGGCAAACTCTTCTCCATGAAGAAGGACCCAGATCTGCATTTTGCTCTGATTTTCTTTCCTCTGTTTAGAGCAGTTAGTAACATGCCCTGCAGCAGGTGTGATGTGATGCTGTTTCCAATGTGCAACCTGAAAGGGAAAACGGACTGAAAAGGAAAAAGATGGTTTTGCTGGGGTTTGCTTAGGGGGCTTGTTTACTTCTGGAGGGTTTGATCAGCACTTGCTGAGTGGTGACTGCTCAGGTGCTTCCTTTGCTATGTTTTTTTTATTTAATTCAGGTTTTGTCAAAATGTCTTGCAAAATCAACAACCATTTTCAGGAAAGCTTGGATATTAGAACAGATTAGACTAAACTAGGCTAGAGTAGAGTATTTCAGTTGGAAGGGACCTACAACAATCATCTAGTCCAACTGCCTGACCACTTCAGGGCTGACCAAAAGTTAAGCATGTTGTTAAGGGCATTGCCCAAAGGCCTCTCAAACACTGACAGGCATTGGGTATCGACCACCTCTCCAGGAAGCCTGTTCCTGTGTTTGACCACACTCTCGGTAAAGAAATGCTTCCTCATGTCCAGTCTAAACCTGCCCCGGTGCAGCTCTGAACCATTCCCATGTTTCCTGCCACTGGATCCCAGGGGGAAGAGATCAGCACCTCCCTCTCCACAGCCCCTCCTCAGGAAGCTGCACAGAGCCATGATGTCACTCAAACCCAGAAAACCCCAGAGTCCCCAGCCGCGCCTCACAGGACATGCCTTCCAGCACTGCCACCACCTTTGTTGCCTTCCTCTGAATGCAGTCAAGGACCTTCACATCCTTCTCAAATGGTGGGGCCCAGAACTGCACACAGTGTTCAAGATGAGGCTGAACCAATGCTGAATACAGCAGGAAATACTGTAGATGAAACACTGTGGAAGAGATGGCCTTGTAAGAATTACTCTGCTTGTCAGCCTCTCTGGGTTTGCAGGCAGTTGTACAGCCTGAGCAACATGGCCAGAGCTCTACCTCCTTCACTCTGGAATACCTTTGCTCTTCCCTACCCCTAAGGTTTGAGGGGCACAAATTTGGCACTGAAAAGAGCTGTATCTAGCAGGAGCTATGTGCTGCTTTCTTCTGAGCTTCTTTGATCTCAGGCAGAGCTGGCTGATAAGTGGAGGTTGCCATGCTCTGTGCATACATGGAGTGTGACATTTCCTCCGGCTGCACCGAGCCCTTCTTCCCACAGCACATAGTAGCTGTTTTGCAGATTGCTGTGCAAACACCCAAGAAAGACCACACTGGAGCTTAGATAGCTTTTGTCCTGAAAAACGATTTTCAAGTGATGTGGCAGGTGTGAAAAAGGGTCACGGTGCCAGTCAGTTAGAGGGTGCCTTCAAACTGGTGCGTGACTTTGGGAAGGGGTAAATACAGACTACGGCCTCACAGAGCTAAATGTAATGCTGAGCTTCTCTATTGTGCTACCAGCTACCTGGACTCTGCTGAAGGAAGCAGGGTGATAGAGAAGTATGAAGAAATGATCCAGCTGCTTGACAGGTAAGTGGTGGCTCAGGTAAGGCTGTAACTGTATGAAAAAATACTCTCTTCTAAGCCACCTTCCAGCACATTTGTGAGCTCAGGGCCTGGGAATATCTCTTTCTAAGCCAGAGGGAATTTTCTGATGAGAGAGGAGGATGAATCCTGTTCCTATATGCCACAGCCTTTCTGTGACGTTTTGAAATGGGAAGATTGTATGGGAGGAATGGGAGCTGTGTAGCCTAGCAGAAATGTTGAAACAATCTTCTGCTGGATGTACAAGTTGCTGTGGTGGAAAATCTGGGCTGACTAGAAGCCTCAATCCACTTCGTGTCCATTCACAGTGTATTTACAGTGGATCCCAGGTGGCTTCAACAGAGATGGTGTTTTCTGGGTGACATTTCCCAAAGTGCTCAGACAACAGCCTGATTTAGAAGAGACTTTGTTGCTTGGCTAGTTGGAACTGTCCATGACGTGAGATACCAGGTGCCCTGTTCAGACCTCTGAGACTTGTATGGTTCATTATCTGGATCAGCAATGTGGAAAAAAATTTGGGCAAAGATAAAAAAATGCACATTCTGAAAATCTGTTGATGGTAGTAAATTATGAGTGGCTGGCCCACTGGTTGATGGAACTTCAGTCCAGACAGGTCTTGAAAACCTCGAGACCTGAATCACTGAGTCACTTCGCTGTGTTTCTGCATCTGGGACAGAGTAACATCATGCCTCAATACAGGCTGGATACCAACTGTCTGGGTAGCAGTCCTTCTGGGAAGAAGCTGGGCCGTGATAATGAACACCCAGTTGGACATGAGACAACAGTTTGGTCTCATCTGTGTTTCCATGCCCAGCAGTGTCACAGAGCTCTTGAAGAGCTGAATTTCGCTGAGGCTGACAGTGTCGCTGCTGTGGCTCTGGGAGAAGTGAGGGCAACTGTATCCATCCCTGGCATCTGTATAGGTTTAGGCACCTATCCTGCTTAGACACTTTGGAAATGCCTGGTAGCTGCTTAGCTATTACCTTGGGCTAAGTGCTTTTGAAAGTCTCCACATCTGAATTCTCTGCTAAAAATGTTACTTGAGAGGTCTTTGCTGTCCTGATGATGCTGTTACTGGTTTTTGGGTGTTTGTCTTTGAAGCCATGTTTTTTTATGGAGATGACATGGGTGGGTTTTTAATATTCCTTCATGTTCTTCAGTCCTCAGAAGTGGAATTGGCTTTCATTTTGTTATATACCTTGGTCTGCTGGCTTGTTAGCTTCATGGTGGATGTTTTGGGTTTTTTTTGTGTGGCAGGTATCAGGAAAAGCTCTATGTAGACTGGTCCCAGACAGTCTCTGAAAAATCACAGTACAACCTTACTCAACCGCTCATCCGGCGAGATCCAGAAACCAAACTGATCACAGTCAATTTTGATCCCCAGGTAAAAACTGTTCTCAGTCAGCTTTCCTGCCTGCCTGTGGGCATGTCTCCTAGCTGTGCCCCACCATGTGCGGGAGGTCTGATGGGACTGGGACTAGAAGTGTTCTGCTGAGTTCTGTGGAACCCCTTCTGTGATGGGTCACATGAGTTTACCATCATCTTCATGCACTCTATCTCCTGGTAAAATATCAGGATTACAGTTTAAACAGAGCAAATTCTAGTTAATTGCAGTGGCAGAAAGTCCCTGAGTAGCCAGATGTTTAACTGTTGTCAGCATCTCCAGACCAGGTTTGATAGTGGTGTGAGGCGTGTTGGGGCATCATCTACAGGAGTGGGTTCACGCTATGTGTACTTAAAATGTGAGCTTCCTGAAAGGGTATAAAACCCCAGGAAAGGTTTATTTTGTTACCCAAGTATTGCAGCTGTTGGACCTCCTTTATTGTGGTGCATGAGGCTTATGATAGGTTTAAGATCTTTTCTCTGGCCCCTAGTGCTCCACTAAAGCCTTTCTCTATCCCAGGGAAGATTGACCATCCACCTCGCCCAAAGCAGAAGCAGGGGCCCAGGCTGGCGGTGTGCATATGTGGATTGAAAGCTTCTGGGGCCTGGTGGGAGCCAGGGTCTGTCAACTGTAAAAATGCCATTTGCTGGGAGGCACTGAATTTCAGGGACTGGGAGATGTTGGGATCAAAAACTTCTGCTGTAGCCTGGGGCACACTGATGCTAAAGAAAACTGTTCAGGAGGAGGTGTCCACTTCCTTTCCAGAGCCTGCTGCTTTGTGAATAAAATAGCAGGGAACCCCTAAGACACTCAGTTTTGATTGGAGGGTGTCTTCTTGTAAATGGGGACGGTTGTGCCGTATTCAGCTCTGTGTCTTGTTTCTCCAGCTGGTTTTGGTGCTGAGGGAGGTGAGCTACCTGTCTGGGAGCCAGATGGGAGCCATCCCACTGACAGCAGCAGAAATATATTCCTCCAAGGAATCATACCGGCAGATAGTGGCTAACTTGGACGTGATGGTGAACAGATACAACAAGGTCCTGAAGACAGTCCTGGAGGTCGAATACCCTCTAATACAGGGACAGCTGCACGATATTGACTCGAAGCTGAAAGAGGCAGAAGAAACCCTGAACTGGAGGACGGAAGGTGAGCTAGCTCTGTGTTAGGGGGAAGAGTGTTGAAGCATCTGATCACTGCCTGTGCTGGCCCTTCATGCCAGTCCAAGCAGCCACTTGTGTGGCTGTTTGCCTGTGTCCCCTAGGCACTGCTTTCTTACCCAGTTTTGCAGGGAGGGGGAACCTCTGTCCCAGCCACCTGGCATTGGGGTGGATTTGTCCCAGTGAGAGGCAGGGCCACCTCATTATCTTTTCCAGAGGGATGAAATACTGCAGCTAGAGGTGGGGTTTATATGCTGTGCCTTTGTGATGATTGAATCAGTGTTTTTGCTTGGTCAGTCTTAACTGTAAAGCAAAGTGGGGGATGACAATTTCTTTCTTCTTGGTGAAAGCAAACTGCTCACAGGTGGAATATATATTTCTGTCATAAGGCTTGTGGTATGAACAGGAACAATTGTCCTCCCTTGGGAACATGCAAACCAGATGTCCTCATGCTGAAAAACTGTTTCTCCATTGCACAATAAAGATGAAGGGATTTTCCTGCGGATAAAACCTAAATTCCTTGCATCTAAATGCAGCCCTTGCTGGTATTTGGGCTGGTACAGCCCATGTGTAAAGGGGAACTTTGCTACAGGTGCAAAGTTCCTGCTCTAGTGGTGGTGGCAGAGACATTCAGCCTGTTGTATTCATCCTCCATGTTTTGCTCTCTCCAAGCAGCAGGCAGTGGGAGATCATACCTGGGTAGAGGGAAGCAGGAACTGTCAGACATCCCTGGGGTGCTGGTACTCCTGGCAGAAAGCAAGAGGCTGTGTCTGTTTGTACCATGGCTTATTGGGGTAGGAGGGACCTTGAATATTTCTGTTGGTCAAGGTCTCTTGTGTTAATGGTGGGTGAGAAATACATGAGACCATGGGGAGAAAGTCAGAAGTTGGTCTTAGGGGTACCCAAGACTTTGTCCTAGCAGCTCTGAAACCAAGTAGTTAATCATCTCATTTTTTACCAGGTGTCTGGGATCAAGTCTCCATGATGATGGATGGTGTCTATGACCTCGAGCAGAGGATACAGAAAGCCAAAAATAATGTTGAGGAGATCCAGACCATTGTGCAATCATGGGTGTCGCCTATATTTGAGAGGAAAGATGGTAAAAGGGAATCACTGCTAAGCCTAGAGGACTATCAGGACCATCTGGAAAGACGTTACAGTCTTATCAGAGAGTCAGGACTGAGGATTCATTCACTGGTGAAGGTGAGGGGGAACCTTCCCCAGGGGCTTGGATTCTCTTCACAGGCTCTCTGTGTCCCTGCACTCTGTTGAAAATGCCCAAAGCTGTTTCACCTTAAAATTAACTCCCTTAACTAATTTGAAAATCTTACCCAGTGTTAATTAACAGTAGCTTTGGTGAGTGAGCTGATGTGACTGTGTGGTGTGGGGCTGCTGGCTGGGAAACACTGAGCAGCCAGTTCAGGGCAGGAATGGGAGCAGCTGCAGCCCACTGTAGGAACCTGGCTCCCAGCCCTGGCTGTTGTGGAGCCACTAGAGGGAAGTCACACATCAGGCTATGGAATCCTGCTTAGAGGAAAAATCGCGCCTGAAATATTTACCTGAACACAGAGAGGCAGCTGGCAGTGGCTGGCCTTTCTGTTTCAGACTTCTTGTCCTGCTGTGGGAGCAGGAGATGATGCTGACAGTCCAGGGAGAAGCCAAGTGAAAGGAGAAAAGCTGCTGTCCGAAACCTCAGTGCTTTACAGAGGCTTTCTCAGAGCAGACAGTCCTCTTTGCAGGCCAGGAGAAAGCCCAAAGCTCTGATCCTCACCTGCTGAGAATCAGGCACTATGCATAACAGTGACAGCACCTTGGCCTTGAGGGATATGGATTCTAGATCCAACCTGAAGGTCACCATCTGGCCTTGGACTCTGAAGAGAACCAGCTGACCCTCTCTGGGACGCTGAGCTCTTGTTGCCCACCTTGCCTTGCTGTCTGTAGTCAGCCCTGGACCTCTAACCTCCTTCTCTGCTCACTGAACCCATGGTGAGGACTTCACCATGCCCATGTTCTGCTGCCACAGCTGTAACAGGCTCAGCCATCTCCAGCTACCACCCAGAAGACCAGGGCCAAGGAGAATATGGGGTTGTGGCCATGGCAGGAGAGGTGGCACCACTGGTGTGGTGGCACTGCCAGTGTTGCTCACAGGGGCAGGACCAAGTGCAAAGCAGCATGAAGGTACTTGGGAGGAAAAGGCACCATGGCCCAAAATGGGGTGTCCCCATACCTCTGTCCTGCTGTGCTGGCCAGGCCTGAAGGGGCAGCAGCAGAGGGACCAAGAGCTGGTCTACTGGGATTCCCCCAGTTGTTCAAGTCTTTGTGGGTGCAGGTGAGGTTGCTTGAGAGAAGCACAGTGGGGGCACAGTGGGGGTTTGGGTACACCAGGCAAAGGTAGGTGAGTGCATGGTAGATGGTGGCCAGTCCAGCTCCCATTGCCCTTCTGCCACGAGGATGAGGCCACAGGAGTAAAGGCTCAGTGAAACACAAATAACAAGGGGACATTATCAAATATAAGGGCAGGGAATGGTGAAGAAAGGGTTGGGTTTTCAGCCATGCATTCCCATGGGGTTCATTCCTATGACATTCCTCTTCTCACATCAGGAGAATGTGGCCAGGGTAAGTCTGCAAAGGGTGACCTGTGCAAGGTCTGGCTTTCTCTGCTGAGAATTTAAGCACCCAGCTACAACGTGTCAAGTTGGGAAGCAGCAACTTGGGTCGGCTCAAGCCCAACTGGCAATGCCACCTTGTCTCATGTGTGCCAAGCTGTCATGTCAGCACTGGGAATGGCACCCTGTCCTGTGTCCCCATACATGAAATGCTGCTGGTGTTGGCCCCCTGGCAACAGGCAGTGTGTGTTGATTTCTGCTCACTGCAAGGTGGACCTTATTCTTTCTGAGACTATGCCTCTGTCGAGAGCCCCTGGCAGGATTAGAAAGAGCACTCAGAGGGCACGGCAAGGTAGGAGACAGGATCACAGCAGAGCATGGTAGGTGCAGGGAACAGGTACTCAGCCTGGCCTTGTGGGGATGGAAAGAGGAAACCCAAGAAGGATGAGTCTCTGTTGTGACCCAGAAAACCCTGAATTTCCTGACTGCGAGCTTGCCTGGAGGAAGGGAATACCTTTAAGCTGAGGAGGGAGGTTGTTAGCAAACCCTTCGTTTTCTGATCTCAATCTTCACCTGTTTTTACGTGGTTTATTTAAAAACCTATTTTGAATTTAAAATTTCTCTGGTCTTGAGATGACCGTGTGTAGAGTAGAGGTGTAAGCAGTCCACCTTGGAGGCCTCATCCACTCGAAGTAACATATGGGCCATCAGGGCTGGGTCTTCATGCATTGGGATGAGCCTTTGAGACCCCTGAGTGCTCCCTGCCTCAGGTGTTCAAAGCAGCCTTGAGCCCTGTGGCCTTGGAAAAGAGGGAGGAGAACATATTACAGAGCTGCTAAGCCTCTTCTGCACTCCATTTTTACCATTCTGAGTTATTTCAGATGACAAAGCAGCCCTTGACAGGAGGAGCAAATCATGATGATACCTCCAGCAGCAACATCTGTCTGTCTGGTTTCCCATCTCTCCTCAAGGCTGGTACCCATGTGCTCACTGACACCTGCCCATAGCTGTGGGCAGCTCTTTTGTAGGTCAGACTCAGCCCTGCTGTATTTGAAGGCATCTTCTTTTTCTTCCAGGAAAACCAGAATCTCTTACTTGCAGACCCAGAATCTGATGTCTGGAAGGCCTATGTAGATTATGTGGATGAGATAGTCTTGGATGGATTCTTCACTGCTATTGAGTGTTCACTCAAGTACCTCCTGGAAAACACAGGTGACATCTGCTTTCTCTCCCCAGGCTTTGATGGCTGCTTCACTCTCCCCAAAGGGAGGTTTCTGGTTTGTGGTCTCCCTCATGCCTGAGAGTAGCTCTCTTTTGGCTTCTGCTGTGCCTATTGCAAGTGCTGGGGAAGCCTCCAGGCAGGGTGGGTGGCTCCATCCCCCAGTCACTGGAGCAAAGCATTGCTCAGGGGAAGGCATGGAGAGGACTATGCACCATTTGCAAGGATTAATGGACAGACAAAATGAAGGTGTCCTCCCAAGTCTGTGCTTGGGCATCTGCCAACTCCCACCTTTCCTGTACATAGCATCAAAGTGACACCACCTTTCATTTGTGGAGAGTCTCAAGAGTTGGTGCTGCTGATAAAAGGCAGGAAACAAAAGCGTCAGTCCCTGAGCATTAGTCCAGTGAAGAGATGAGATGGGATCAGGAGTCACTAACTCAGAGCTGCCTAAGGTCACCGTGGAGGTTCTCTCACTCTGCTGGGAGCAGTTTGTGTCAAGCTAAAGCATGTCTTCAGAAACACTTCCCTCCTGAATGTGGAGGCACGTGGAGTTGGAGAATCGCATCCAGTTCTTCACCATCTTGTTAAAAACATGCACATAATTTCACATTTGCATTTTGCTTCAGTTTCCAGTTGCTGGGGTTTTTTTCATGCCTTTCTCCACTAAATTAAAGAGCCTCTTGGTTCCTGTTGTTTTTCTCCTCTGCAACTACTTATGTGCTGTAATTGTTCATCTCTCAGACTCCCTTTTGATTAGCTGAAGAGCCTGGTCTTTTTAAGGCTTTCCTCCACAGCATCTTTTCTGGTACTTAAATCACTTGTGTCTCATCTGTTCTCCAGTATCTCCTGTGGGTACCGGAACAATCAGCTAGTTTGCCAGCATCTCCTCCATGCTGTGTGCAGGTATAATGTCACCGCACCTGGTGTGTGGGTGTCTGGGATCACACCTACCTGGTGTCCCTGTGGGCCATGTGTTCATCTTCTGGTGGGATGTTAGTGGTGGCTCAAGTTCACTTTTCTCTCCTTGGAAAAAATCCTGGCATCTCTGTTCTTCCTTATCAGATCCCAAGGCAGGGCTTGCCCCCCTGTTTGAGGTGCAGCTGGATTTGGTGATTCCAAATTTGATATTTCATCCCTCCTTGGACCCCAGCACAAATGATGGCTTCTACGACATGGTGGAAAGCCTTCTCAATGATATCTATCGGATCTCATCGCTGGTGCCCCGGCTGGCCAAGCACAGTGGCTTCCCACACTACCAGGTCTGTGCAGCTCCCTTGTGCTGTGTGGCAGTGAGGAGGTACCATGCTGCTCCTGCATCACTGGTCTCCTCTCCTCTCCTAGGCTGACATGGAGGACATGGCCGATCTGGCTGACATGCGCCATGACATGATGGGACGTGTGCAGGCCGTGATGTCAGCCTGCTGCGATTATCGCAGTGCCTTCGACCAGTACTCCTACCTCTATGGGGATGATAGAAGGGAGTTCTGCCGCCAGTTCCTCCTCTATGGGCACATCCTCACTGCTGCTGAAATGGAGGCCCATGCAGAAGATGGTATCGCCGAGACACCTCCCACACTGCAGCAGATAAGAGAGCAGATTGACTCCTACGAGAAGATCTATGAGGAGGTGAATCGCATTGAACCCATCAGCATCTTCCAGAGCTGGATGAAAGTCGATGCTAGGCCTTTCAAGGCATCCTTGCTGAACGTGATTAAAAGGTGGAGCTTGGTGTTCAAGCAGCATCTCATGGACCATGTCACGCACAGGTAAGAGCTGTTTTGGTCTCCTCTCCCAGGGGCCAGTGCTGACCAAAGAGGGTTTTTCCTGTCTTGGCTGGGCTTTATAGTTTCACACTGATAACCAAATAGGTGCAATACAGGAACATGAGAAGGGGGCCCATACTGCGTGCCAGCTCCATCATATCCCCTATATCTTTCATCCCCTGATCTCTACAGGGAACTGGTACAGCTGAGTGTGTAAAATAGAAGCAGTTATACAGACTTGTTATCACTGACATTGCATGAGCTGGTGCTCCTGGGACCTGCTGTGTGGTGTTAGCTAGGACATCTGTTTGTCCATTCGTCCCAATCCAACCAATCTGATCTGTGCTGGGGCTCTCTGCTTACTTTGTTGAATCTGATATGAGCTGTCAGTAAAGCTGCATTAATGCCATGAGATACTTGCTTTATTTGTAAACACATTGCTCTTGAATGCACGCTACAAAAAATGTAATTTGAGTTGCCTGGCATGAGCAGTCATGGAGAAGTAGTTTCACAGTTAAAAAAAATGAGAAGTTTTGAAGGCAAGTTTTAAATTAACATATGTTCCCTGCTCTGAACAGCTGCTCAGTCACCAGATCTGTGCAAGACGATGCGGCAGGTGATTAATTAGTCGCAACTGAAGTATGTTCATAGGTCTGGGATGCTTACAAAGAAGTATTTGCAGTCATATATATCAGGGAAGGCTGTGCATGTGGTGGATGATATCTTTTGTGTTCTTTTCAGCACCATAATTCTGTTAGATAATTTCTGTGCAAAGAGGTTTTTGTGTAGCTTTAAAACCAGGCATTTAAGAGTTCTTATTAGGAGTCCCTGACTCAGTGGCTTAGTCTTTATTAGTGAGTGCTTTAAGGATACATTTTGGCCAGGCAGCAACCACAGAATTTAAGTGGGCACTTAATAGGTAAGTGTTTTGAAAAGAGCTGTGCTGGAAAAGACCTGGGATCCAGGAACCCATCATGCCTCTGCTGACATTGTCCAGTAACAGGAGAGATTAGGAACAGGTAAACAGGTAGGGAAGCTTCCCCCAGTACTCTCCTTATCTCTAACAATGTATAGCTCAAGAATTTCGAGAGTCAGGGGTCCTGCCTTTGTATTTAAAGACCTCAGTGGATTTTTTTTGACCACAAGTGTTCGGTTGCTTTTCTGAACTGCTGTGAATTTTTATAATCTGCAACCTTCTGCAGCAGGGAATTACCCTGTGAAATGACGCAATGTGTGAAGAAGAATCCCTCTTTTGTTGTAGCTTTGCTGCAACCTGCCAGGTTCAGCTGGGGGTCTTGAATTCCTGTATGGGAAGAGATGAGATGAAAACTACCCTTTCAAATTCATTCCCTCCAGACCACTCCTGAGCTTAGACGTCTCAGTCATACCCTTTCTCAGATACTTTTTCTCTAGCCTGAAAAATCCCAATCTATTTATTTGTTCCTTGCAGGAAGCTGTACCACATCTGTGGGTCCCTCTGAGCAGGAATTGTTGTTCTGATGCCATCAGCATGCTGCTGTGCAATGGACAGGGCTAGCCAGGCCTTGTCTCTGTCCATGCCAGTCCGGCTGCCTGTGATAAGGCCAATAATTACTTCAATATGAACTACTCTCATTTTGTGCTTTCCTGCTTTGTGTTATACAGCTTAGCTGAGCTTGATAAATTCATAAAAACTGCTGAAAAAGGTTTGAGCAAAAAGGTTGAGAAAGGAGATTATGATGGCTTGGTGGAGATTATGGGTCATCTTCTGGCCATTAAAGAAAGGCAGAGTGTCGCTGATGCCATGTTTGATCCCCTGAAGCAAACCATTGAACTGCTGAAGACATACGAGCAACAGCTGCCGGGGGAAGTCTATCAGCAACTTGAGGTGGGTAACAATTTGTGGTGGACACCAATTTGAGAGAATGTGAGCTTGAGAGCATTGCAGGAATGTTTAAGACCCTACTGCCTGTCATTAGAGGGCCTCAGTGGATAGTATTTTGCTATTGTCAGATGTGCCTTAATAGCTCTAAATTCGGAGTTATATTGAGATTTTTCTTTTAAAGCAGAGATTAAGCCTTTTGTTATGTATGAAAAACATGGAATTGCCTGTTCCAACTCCCAGCGATTACTCTTGAAAAAAATTAATGCATTTTCAAATACATCTGTTAATTAGGTTGAATTATAATTATTTTTAAATAAGCCAGTTCTTGGCAACTGTGGAGATGGGAAGGATAATGTTGGCAGAGGAGATGCCTTCTCGTAGGACTTTAGTCCTTCACTGGGTCTCTAACACCAAATCTGCTTGACCCAGGGGACATCACTAGGAGCAGGTTATGAAAGTATTTTGGCACCTTTCCACATCTGGCTCTGAAGAATCAGTTTTCTTTTGGGAATTATTTTCATTTCTGGAAAGGGGACCATTAGATGGAGGCTAGAAAAGACTGCAGTGCCCAGCCAGCCTTGGGAAGAGGAGACAAGCACTGTCAACAGCCAAGATGTTACAGTGGAGAAGCACGTGGCTACATGCTGATGGATACCCTATAGTCATGGGGTGCTGTGGGTGGAGTGGTCTGTGTAGGACACCAGGTTTAAAGCATGACCTTTTTGGGGAGATATTCCTGCTTTATTCATCTGTGCAGCAGATGCTCCAGTTCTCTGCTGCAGGCTTGGATGGGAGCTGAGTGGGTTTAGCAATCCCCTCGTTTTCTGCTTATGCAGTGGTGATATGTGGGTGATTGGGTCACCAAATCTGGAATAGTTAAAGGGTCTCTAGTTTCCCACAGACTCCCTGTGGACAAGGAGAGCTTCATTACATGGATACTCTGGCTGCTGCAACATCTTCAGCCCAGCATAAAACATGGCACTGCGGGGAACCCAGCTCTGCTAATTCCTTTGCCTGAGAGCTGCTTCTCTGGTGCCTGTTTGTGCATGTACATTCAAACAGCTGATTTATTTTTCTGCTAGAAGAAATGAGGAATGCAGGGCAGCCATTCAGATGCAGGAGATAACAAAACAGTTTTGTTCTTTATGGCAAGTGACAGTGACACATAGTTGAATGATTCATTCACTCCTGTATACAGTGGGAAAACCAGAAAAATTCCTCTAGGTACTGGTCCCTCCACAGCTGTGGAGATGGATGGGTTGGAGCTGGTAGCTTATATGAGAAGGACAAGGAAGCAGCTCCATGTGTGCCCTGCTGTGGTCATGGATAGTGATTTCTATAGAGACTGGAATATAAAGTGCCATAAAGAGACCCCACATGAGAGACAGGTCCCTCTCTGGCTCTCTCTGCTGGCTTAGAACTCCCTCCAGGTTATTTCCCATCTTTCCATAGTGTTGGTGGGTCTCCATTAACCTCCTCAACTGTGTATCCTCAACTTTGCATCTTGACAAAGCTTCCTTACAGTTTTAGACATGGAATCTGTTGCTTTTGCTGTTTTGAGATTATTCATAAAAAGATGCAATACGTCTTATATCAAATATCAAGTAATGCATACCAGCATTTAAATTTTGTTTGCAGGAGCTTCCAGAAAAATGGAACAATATAAAGAAGCTGTCAATAGCTGTGAAACAGCATGTGGCTCCTCTGCAGGCGAACGAAATGACAGTTCTGCGCAAGAGCTGTGCAGCATTTGATGTCGAGCAGCACAGATTTAGAGAGCGATTTCAGAAAGAAGCACCATTCAGGTACTGACAAATTATAGCATCAGAGAAGCCCTGAGGAAAAAAAAAAACTTTATGGAGTTATCTCCGAGTGTCCTGAGGACATATGGTCTAACCGTTGCATATATTTCCTGCCTTCTCACAGTGTTGTACCTGTTATGCCTGGGGTGTTTTGTCGCTGGAACACTGTCCAGTGTTAGCCAGAGATTGAATGTGGATGCTGAGTGCACAATATCACTTTAAGGTGGCATCAGTAGTGCCATGTGGCTGTACCATCAAAGTGTACGATGGATGTTTCATCTCTCCTCTGTCTGTTAGGGACACTGTTTGTTTTATGTTTTCTTTAAAAGTTGTTACAATAGCACTTATGAAGAACAAACATTTCTTTCTAGGTTTGACACCAAAAAGCCCTATCAACTGCTAGATGCAAAGCACATTGAAATTAAACAAATGGAGTCAGCCATGACCTCTATTTATGAATCAGCTGGTCTGTTTGAAGTCATGGTACCAGATTATAAGCAGCTGAAGCAGTGCAGAAAGGAGCTATGTCTTCTCAAAGAGCTCTGGGATATGATCTTCATTGTGAACACTAGCCTTGATGACTGGCAGACCACTAAATGGGTGGATATTAATGTGGAAAACATGGAACTGGAGTGTAAAAAGTTTGCAAGAGATATTCGGAATTTGGATAAGGAAATCAGGGCATGGGATGCTTTCACTGGGCTGGACAGCAAGGTGAAGAACATGCTGATGGCCCTGAAAGCTGTGGCAGAACTTCAAAATCCTGCCATTAGAGAAAGACACTGGGATCAACTGATGCAGATGACAGGCGTGAGGTTTGCGATGGACTCGGACACCACACTGGCTGACCTCTTGCAACTCAACCTGCATAACTTTGAGGATGAGGTACGTGGCATTGTAGACAAAGCAGTGCGAGAAATGAATATGGAGAAAGTCCTCAAGGAGCTAAAAATGACTTGGAGCACCATGGAGTTTCAGTATGAGCCTCATCACCGGACGAACGTCCCATTGCTGAAGTCAGATGAGGAGCTAATTGAAATTCTAGAAGACAACCAGGTGCAGCTGCAGAATTTAATGACATCCAAATACATAGCTTTCTTCTTGGAGGAAGTGTCTCTGTGGCAGAGGAAGCTGTCCACTGTGGACTCCGTCATTGCTCTCTGGTTTGAAGTGCAGTGTACGTGGTCTCACTTGGAGAGCATATTCATAGGCTCAGAAGATATACGGGCACAGCTTCCTGAGGTATGAAACCCCAAATTCTGTTTTTCATTTCTGGAAAGTGTTGAAGAAGAGCCTCCATTATATGAAATCAGGTTATCTATAATGCCAAGTTCCCCAAAGCAGGGCTTTTCTCCTGCTGCCTTGAGTTTTTGGAAGATACTTTAGTGCTATAGTAGTTTCCCTGCTGCTGCCCCAGGATGTTTTTGGACTGTAGGTTGTGCTTGAGTCATGCTGAGAAGCTGATTTTCTTCCCTCCACTGCTGCATAGCAAATACAGAGCTTCTGGAGACTGAGCGTGAGGCTGCTAGCTTCCTTCATGGCTGCAGGCATGTTCCGTCTTTCCTCAGAGGGGAAGGGACCAGGATAATTACTCAGACATTGCAAACTGTCAGACTAGAGCTGGACCAGGTGGCTTTGGCAGCATCCCCTTCCCTGCCGTCACATCCACCTGCCTTCAGTGCTGGTGCAGGGGGAGAGCAGTTTTCTTCAACACCTGCTTCGGAAAATGGAACAGTTGCCATTGTTGACCTCCCTGGGGGTGTCTTCGAGTCCAGCTTGTGAGTGAACTGCAGTTGACTGCATCACCACTGTTCCCATTAATGTGCAGTGTCACTGACAGCCCTGCCAGGGGACTGACACCCAAGAGGGTGTGTGCACAGCCCAGGGACACCCAGCAAATACACCACCCTGTCTCCATTCCTTCATTCTGGTTACTTGGACTTTCCTCCCTCTGCTTTGGAGAGCGCTGAGCACACCTTGCTTGCAGGGCAATATATACAGGTGCTAATAACCAGTGCTCTGAAGGCTGTACCGTGTGCCAGCACACTGTTAATATCCAACAGCTATCTAATGGCATGTATGAAATCACATCATGATTTAAATCTGCATCCTACTGGGCAGCTGTCTGCATCTCAGAACCTGTCAGGCAGGCAGTGCAATCAGCAGCCTCTTCCCTTCCCTATAATAAAAGATGAAGCTCAAAGCCTCTGGAGGCTGAACCTCCGCGGGATGCATCCGGAGCTGGGGGAGGATGTGCCAGCAAGGCATGGTAGTCTGTCTGGAGCTGGCTGCATGGCTTGTTTACTGGGGGGTTCAACCCTCCATCCACAGCCTGGCTACCTGGGCTGAACACAGGTTAACATGGATTGTTACCAGGAAAGCTTGGAGCACTTTTATTCTGTCTTCTGGCTCACTCAGGAGGCCTGACTTGGGAAGGATGGAGGAGCAGAGATATTTTGAACATAGCTTTATTTATTCTTCACTGTTAACTCCAGAAATTCAAGGTCCCTGTTAGGTACAGAGCTTAAATGTCAGTGTGCTTCTCTGCTGTTGACATGGCGTTTCCATGGCCTTACTCAAGGCAAGGAAGGGCTTTTTTCTGTAAATGTCATCATACCCATTTCAGGGATGGGCACTGGGACTCCCATACTATAGCAAGAGGGGAAGAGTGAACTCACAGGAAGTCTGTAGCTTTTCCTCAATATAAGAGCATCTCATGCTCCTGTGGCCAGGGAAACTTGATATTTCATCTGGACATGGAAGAGGAAAAGTTGTGAGGGGATATTCAAAGGAGAATTCAGTCCCATGGGAATGGTTGATCCTAGGCGTTGGCTTCTTCATGGATCACTTTATCCACAACCCCTGTGGTATACAGTGAAAAAAAGGCAAGTGCCTGACTGGAGACTTGTTTCAGGCATGTGGGTGGAAGACCCCTTCTGAAATGGTGAGAGATTCCTCTGTGCACTGGACAGAAGGATCTCTGCAGAGAGTCTTTCCCCTCAACCCAAAGACAGCACCCAGAGAATGGGATCTTTCAGAACAAAATTAGCGTTTTACCTTGAACATGTTCTTTGTATTGTTTTTTAGGACTCCAAATGCTTTGAAGGGATAGATGTGGACTTTAAAGAACTGGCCTATGAAACTCAGAAAACCCCAAATGTAGTTGAGGCCACCAATAAACCAGGTCTTTCCCAACAACTGGAGGACATTCAGAGTAGGTGGGTAGAACTTCTGTCTCCAGAATTTGTCAGACTGGGATCAAAGTTCATTTAACCTGTGCTCCAAGGCTTTCTTCCTAGACTGTGCATTCTTTGCATTCACTAGTGGCAACATTTCTGATCTTTCTCAAGTCTTTTTATTTGTGGTCTATCACCCTGAAGCCCCCAAAGTGGAGTCTGGCTTTGTGTACATGCAAACCCTCATCCTGAATATTGATTTGCACATATACAAAGCTAGTCATTCAGCTGGTTGTAGTAACACATGGTCTCACTGCCACTCCAAATACAATGTCTTAAATATCTATTTAGCAGTCCAAGCAGGGATATCTGCAGCAGAGCTGAGCCTGTGTTCTTTAATTTACGAGATTATCTCTGTGAGTATACCCTTGACACATGGTATAGCTAGCCTCCCTGAGAAAGACCTTAGTCCTGAGATGATACACTTCTCAACATATGAGCTAGTCTATCTGGAACACACTTAAAAGTTAATATGACAGCTGTTGTGTCAGCAGTAACTATCCATTTAAAATAAAGATTTTATTTCATTTTTTGCTCAGATAAGGCCAGTGTTCCTCACGGGACAAGCTGCATGTTATTTATGAACTTTATAAGATCAGCAGCATTTTAGCATGTAAACACTGAAAGTTTCATGTTAGATTGGAGCAAACAAGGCTTTCAGGCTTTCAGGCTTTGCAAACAAAAAAGCTGAGTAGGTTTGAATCAGTCTTTAAAATGCGTCTCATTGGAATAAAACCAGTTACGTAAACTTTCATCCCTGTGTGGAATCACCTATGGCAGTTAGGAGCTTGTCTAAAACTGTAGGCCAGGCTGCAAACCCTTTCTAGGCTCTTCTTTCATCTCTGTTTCTGCATTTTTATGAGGCTTCTGTGAGTCTTAGGCTGTTTGACACTTGGGAGTAGAGACAGATCTATGTGTTACTATGTGCTTTGTTGATCTATTCAGAAAATCCTGTGGAGGACCAGCCTACAGGCTCAGCTGATGTCTGGCATTTCCCCATGGTAGCAGAAAATCTGCTTGATAATCCAAATTATAGCATGAAACATGACAGCATATTTATCCACCTGTCCTGGGCTATGTTTATCTGTTTTGTCTCCCCAGGTTGTCTCTGTGTGAGAAGGCTTTGGCTGAATATTTGGACATGAAGAGGTTGGCCTTTCCCAGATTTTACTTCATTTCTTCTGCAGATTTATTGGATATTCTTTCCAATGGTACCAACCCACAGCTGGTAAGCCTTGTAGTGCATCACCTATGCATTTTCCAGCTGTCAGTAATGTCACGGTGGAAGATGCTGTCTTGGGACTCTCCTGCAGCTTATCCTTTCTTGAGTGCTTTTTCTCCCACTCTCACTTGGATTACTAATAATTCTTTCACTGCTGGCCTTCATCTGTCATCTTTGAAAGGCAACATGTGCTCTCTGTGTTGTCTGATCTAATCCTGGTGTTGCTTGCAGATGGTTTTGAACGCACTGCACAGCATAGAGCTATGTTTCTGATGCCATAAAAACGGTGGTTTTGTTTCTGCTGAGGTACAGTGAGGTTGGAGGAAATCATCTTTCTTGAGGATCTCAGCCAAAAATTGTCGCTGACCTTGGATCCCCAACCTGGGATACCACCAAACAGCATCTGCTGTTGAAATTGCCACAGACTGGTCATTCATATGTGGAAATGTTGACAAGGAGAGGTCTCTTTTTTAAGGTGAATGAAGCATTTGCTAGTCAGCCACTTCCTCCTTCCTCTATGCTGAGGCCTTTGGATTGTCCTGGTTATAGGGGAGAGAAAAACACAGCCTGAAAGAGGTGAGACAATTGGTGGTCAGACAGAGGCTGTGGCCAAGACAAGCAAGTAGTTCTCTTGAGCTGCCATCCATCCCTGCGCAGCTGAGGGGCCAGGCTGAGTATCTGACTTTCTGCACTGGTCTTCTGCGCCATCTGACTGAGGAAGCTTCTCCTCTCCAGGATGGGTTTCTGGGGGTAGTATCTGAATGCCACTTGTGGGAAAATCACTCCAAATACACTGTTCCTCCTGTTGAGTTCAGTGGATTGCTGGGTCATCTTGGGGAGGAACTTCCTGTCTGAGGAATGACTTCATTCTACTCTCACCTCCCATTCTCCAGAGGAACACAGTCCCTTCCTACCTCTTGGTGGGCAGAGTTCAGAGGATTCAGTCCTGCAGATGTTTTCCTGTACAGGGCATACTAGCATTAGGGTTCGTCATTAGTGCTGCAGGAGTTGCTTTCAGGAGACATCGGCCACTTTGGTTGCCAATGCTGTAGTCTGGTTGACCTTGTTTGGGATGCATCATTTATCCTGAGATTGGTGTGAAAATCAATCAAGATGTTCACAGCAAATGCAGACTGTTGGTTAAGGAATGATTTCCTTATTTCATCTTTCAGTAGTGGGTAATCTCGCTTTCTTTAAGCTTTTAATAATTTTCAGCATTCATGGGAGCACATGAATGGAGCAGGTTTGCAAGTGCTTCTGAAAATGCTGTTGTTTGCCACTAACCTTTAGCACTGCTTATGTTTGTTTCTGCTGCTGGGTGATATCAGCCTGGATAGTATCATAAATACATAGTTGATTGATACTTAAATGGAGAGAAAAAAAACACAGGAAGCAAACAGAAGATACTGTGTTGAAATGCTCCATGAAGTAATTCATAACTGGTTTGGTTATTCAAAACTATTTGCAGTAAAATCAAAGTAAATGTTAAGTAGGATCATACATTTCCACTGTAGCTTCAAAGTCTGATAATTCCTAAAGGAGGATTTAATACACAATGATATTATCCCCTTGAACTGGGCATTGAACTTGTGCAGATGCAGGTGGATTCAGGGCTGTGAGGGCAGGATTGCAGCAAATGCTGGAGTATGTCCAAAGCCCTGCAGACTGGCCAGGGTCTGGGAATGGACAGTAGGGATTTGTGAGTAGAAGCTTCTAGATGTAAGAAAAAGTTTCTGTGGTTTACATAAGATTTGAAAGGAGATATGCTTGTCTGGGGGTGTTGCTGAGTGACCATTGCTTCTCTGATGTACTTAGCAAGGTATGACCCTACTTGAGCATGTGTAAGAAACTCCTGAGCTATGTCCACCTGCAGAACAGCTTGTGAGAATTGAGTGTTGTAATCCTTTAGAATTAGGCAGACAAGTTCACCCAACTTTCTCTGAAAGCATTAAGTACCAGGCATTACAGGCTGTTCTCAATTCTCATCCCAGCCTTGGGAGTCTGTCCATCTCCCTGTCTCTGGCTGTCACTGAGAGAAGCAGTCTGGGACAGCTTTGTGAACTGACCCTTGCTGTGGGAACAGAGGAAGCCCACCTTTGTTGGCAGTGGCATGTGACACACACAGTGATTTAGCTGTGTCTTATGTAGTCATCTAGAAGAAGCATTGGTGACCTGCTCAGCTCCCAGCAGGCAGGTGCTGATGTTCAGAGCCTGCAGCAGTGATGTTGCATCTCCCTGTTGGCTCTTCAACAGGACAGGACTGAATGGTTCTTGTCCTTCTGGAAGAGTGCTTTTGGTCAAAATGGGTGTTTTGTAGAAGGTCTGGGTTGTTGAGCTGTTTATCATGGGTCTTGAGCAGAAATAGAGGTCTTTATTCTATATGGAGGACTTTTCAGGACTCAGGACTTTTCATTGTCCCAAAATTCATTTCTAACAGTGAAAAAACAGAAGGGTTCACAGTGAAGAAAACTCCACAGTGTGCTGAGAATAAGATAAAGTAGAGCAATGGCTAGAGACCCCTCATCACTACATGTAGGGAAGATGGGGCTAGGAGGTCATGCAATGTTTGAATGTTTTCTGTGCTTTTGCCCTGTATGGGAGATTTTCCAATAGGGAAATAGGATTTATTAAGGCTGTCTGTTTTCTAAATGATGTAGAAATAGCTGGAAATATTGAGAGAGGCAGCAAGAGGGTTGTGTTGGCAGTATCCTGGCCATGTATGAGAAGATGTGGTGCTACTGAGATGTCCAAGATCATGCTTTGGAAACATGAGGGCAAATCGTGCCTGACAAATTTTGTGGCCTTTTATGACATGGTTACAGCATTGGTGATTAAGGGAAGAGCAGTGATGTCATCTACCTGGACATGTGCAAGGCATTTGACACCGTCCCACACAACATCCTTGTCTCTAAATTGGAGAGACATGGATTTGCTGGATGGACTGCCCGAAAGAACTGGCTGGATGGTCGCACTCAGAGAGTGGTGGTCAACGGGTCAACGTCTGAGTGGAGACCAGTGACGAGTGGCATTCCTCAGGGGTCGGTGTTAGGACCGGTGCTTGGGATCAAGTGCACCCTCAGGAAGTTTGCTGACGACACCAAGCTGTGTGGTGTGGTTGTGGTTTAGGCCCAGCCAGCAGCTAAGCACCATGCAACGACTTGCTTACTTCTCCCCCCAGTGGAATGGGGAGGGTAAAATAGAAGGAAAGGCTGGTGGATTGAGACAAGGACAGGGAAGGATCACTCACCAATTATGGTGATGGGCAAAACAGACTTGACTTGAGCAAAAAATCAATCTCATTAGTTACCATGGGCTGCAGAGGAACCTCTGCTCTGGGCACCTCTGCCCCTCCTTTCTTCATTGACCTTGGGGTCTGCCTTAGTGTCTGTCTCACATCCCACTCCTCTATCCTCTCCACATTGTTTCCAATTCTGCTGCAAAACATTCTCTTTTTGTTTTTCCCCTCTTAGAAATGTTTAGCACAGTGACACTAATTGTCTTGGCCTTGAACAGAGGCAGGGCAGATTTGGAGCTTGAGGAGCTTCTATTATCTTCTCACAACAGACCCCATGTAGTCCCTCACCTGCTGTCAAAACTGCATCACAGAAATGCAATACAGGTGTTGTCAACACGCTGGAGGGAAGGGATGCCATCCAGAGGGACCTTGACAGGCTGGAGAAGTGGGCCTGTGTGAACCTCATGGAGTTCAACAAGGCCAAGTGCAAGGTCCAGCACCTGGGTTGGGGCAATCCCAAGCACAGGTACAGGCTGGGTGGAGAATGGATCGAGAGCAGCCCTGAGGAGAAGGACTTGGGGGTGTTAATTGATGAGGCATGATCCAGCAGTGTGTGCTTGCAGCCCAGAAAGCCAACCATATCTTGGGTTGTATCCAGAGCAGTGTGGCCAGCAGGTTGAAGGAGGTGGTTCTCCCCCTCTGCTCTGCTCTCATGGGACCCCAACATAAGGATATCAACCAGTTGGAGTGAGTCCAGAGGAGGCCACGAAGATGATCAGAGGGCTGGAGCACCTCTCCTATGATGAAAGGCTGCAAGTTGGGCTTGTTCGGCCCAGAGAAGAGAAGGCTCTGGGGAGACTTTATATAGCACCTTCCAGTACCTGAAGGGGCTACAAGGAAGCTGGGGGGGACTTTTTACAAGGGCCTGTAGTGACAGGACAAGGGGTAATGGGTACAAATTGAGATCAGGGAGGTTTAGATTAAATATCAGGAAGAAATTCTTCACAGAGAGGGTGGTGAAGCACTGGGACAGGTTGCCCAGAGAAGCTGTGGATGCCCCATCCCTGGATGTCTTCAAGGCCAGGCTGGCTGAGGCTTGGAGCAACCTGGTCTAGTGGAAGGTGTCCCTGCCCATGGCAGGGGGGGTGGAACTAAATGATCTTTAAGGTCCCTTCCCACCCAAACCATTCTGTGATTCTATGTTTGTGTCTGTGACATGTATGGTGGTCTCCATTCTGCTTGTTCTGTCTCAGAGCTTTATTCACACGATTCCTTTTACAGGTGCAACGTCATCTTTCCAAACTCTTTGACAACTTGGCCAAGATCAAATTCCAGCCGGACTCTGAGCAAAATCCAACCAAGGTTGGCCTGGGAATGTACAGTAGAGAGGAAGAATATGTCAGCTTCAGTGAACCCTGTGACTGCAGTGGGCAGGTGAGAGGGAAGACTTTGTCTATCAAAACTGTCCAGTGGGATCTAGTCCCCTACCCCTTGTGTGGGCATCTGTTGCCAAGGTGCCACAGAGCTTTTCCACTCTTCCTTTATGTGTGAGAAAGACTGGAAGAGGTGATGGATGTGTGGTTTAATTCCTCCTTACACTACAGGCCTTGGTCCCGCTGAATAGGTCTTCACTAAGTTGTGGCATAGGTGTCATAGTCCACTGCGGGAGAAAGGTCTGTGACCTTTTTGTAACTAGGTTTTATTGTTTGAATTTTTCTAAGACATTTTGAATGTTACTCCTACAGATTGTTACAAGTACCCTCAGTAAGGGAGGGTATGCAAATTAAAATAAACTAAGCTATCCCGTAGTACTTCTGCATGTGTATCTTTCAAAAGAGAAGGCTTTTTTCCCTAGTTTCCAAATCTTCCTTCCTTCCTACGTTGAGTTAGAGTGTGAAATTTAGGAATCAAACTACTGCTTAGGTTATCTGTCCCTATAGTTGCATGGACTATTATTAGAAGCCAAAATAAATAAAACCAGCTACTGAGTTCCCCAGTGATGGAGCTTGCTTGCATTTAAACTATATTGTCAGTGATGGCTTTGCCTCAGAAATACTAGATTCAGCTGGAATCCCATTCCCAACTTTGGCAGCAGCTTTATCCTGCTACTGTCTGATTGCATCCAAGTCCCATGAGTGATTCTGTCATGGCCTGAAAGTGGAACATGCCAAACCAAATTGCTCATCAGTGGAGTTCATTTTGGTTTCTCCTGTAGCTAGAGTTAAAGAGAAATCTGGCTTGTATTCTTGGAGTCTGGACAGATGCTAATCCAACCAGAACCTGCGGAATGCCACACTGAAGGAGGCTGTGAGGCTTCTTTAACCCAGTAACTGAGATGCTTGTCCTGTTCCATATCTTCACTAATTACCAAAGGCGGTTAAGAAGAGCAAATGTGTTACTGTGATTTTATATCTTCTCTAGGTTGAGGTCTGGCTGAATCATGTACTAGACAGCATGAGGGCTACTGTGAGAGATGAGATGACAGAAGCTGTCATGGCTTATGAGGAGAAGCCGAGGGAACAGTGGCTCTTTGACTACCCTGCTCAGGTATCTGCCTCTGTTCCTCATCTACTCTCTGGCTGATGCATGGGAAAGGAAGTGCTTTGCTTCCCCTTCAGTTCTGCACGTCCCTTCTTTTAGTAAGGGCCTCTAGATGTTGTTGGGGATATCTCTGGCCTCTGCTGTGCTGTCTAAGAGGGAGGAAGGATGAGTTGTACTTCATCCTGGCAATCTGCTGATGGAGTTTCCAGGCTGAGCGCCATGATCTGATTTGGGCTGCAGGGAGGATACACTCTTGTTTGGGTTACAGAGCTCATGGGCTTGGGCAGTGTCTGCTGTGGGTCACGGGAAGTCTATACACCCAGAGGAGTGAGAGGTGCAGCAGGAAAATAAGGTGGTGAGGGCTAATGGGGGGAAAGAGACCCTCAGATGCACCTCTGACAGCCTTGTGGTCTTCAGCTCTTTCCCCTCTGTTGTGTCAGGCATGTGAAAGGTGCTGATTTACTAATAAGTAGCTGCTAAATGTGACTGCCACTGATATGATGTTCTAAATGAACTTCACGGGGCAGATCTCTGTTGTCCTCTCTGCTGTGACTGCTGTATAACAAAAATACTTCATGTCACGGATACTTTATCCTTGATCTCCCTGTGGATCAGGCATTCTGGAATGTAAGGAAGTTCTGGTGTTTGCTCTGACACTGATCTAGCCCATTTCCCTAGGTGGCTCTTTCCTGCACCCAGATCTGGTGGACAACCGAGGTTGGGATTGCCTTTGCCAGGGTAGAGGAAGGCTACGAGAATGCAATGAAGGAATATCACAAGAAGCAAGTGACCCAGCTGAACACCCTCGTGACCATGCTGATTGGGCAGCTCTCCAAGGGGGACAGGCAGAAAATCATGACCATATGCACTGTCGACGTGCATGCTCGGGATGTGGTGGCAAAGATGATAGCGCAGAAGGTTTGTGTTCACATCTCAGCATGGTCTTGTTTTGGGTGTTGGAGTAAGGGTTACAGGAGTGATAGGCCAACCATGAGCCATTCAGATCACTGCCTGTCTCAGTGGGAGATGCTAAATTTACGGCTAAATTTACTTCTGTATTGTGTTTGCAGTAAGGAGGCAGAAAGCCTGCAGTGCTGTTCTGTATCATGGCCCTGCAACACCGAGGAGCTTGTACTTGCCACAGATTCACACTGGGAGTGAGAGTGTGGCCCTATGTCCTGTCACCAAGGCACATGTTGATGAATGATGGCGTTGTGTTGGGAGGCTGCTGGATGCAGTCTCGGTTATAGCTTTATAAAGGAAGAAAATGCATTTGGACTTTTTGTTTTGTAGCCTCCTCAGTCTAGTGTGGGGCTACAGGGACTACTTTGGGACTCCCTTGTTCTGCACACCTCTCCCACACTAATTCCCTGGCCTTGATACTGTGCCAAGGGCCCAGCCCTGCAGGTTGGTTGGAAAGTGCCCTGAGTGTGCTGGGTTGTGGCTCTGCCCGCCTCTGTATCCTCTCAGAGGCATCTAGGCTGTTTGCAGGGTTTCTGACTTCAAGGCTCAGCTGAGCTTGGTGGTGCCTGGGCCTGATTTGGGGCAAGCAGTCCATCTGCTGGGCCTGCCTGCTGGTTGTGAGGGCACTGGCCATGGCTGTCCTTCTTCCCCTGTCCCCAGCCTGTTTTCCTGGTGCTGTCTGTAGTCCCTCCCCTGTCTAGCAGCCTCTGCTCCTTCTCTCCATCTGTTTGTTATAAGAGCCTCTTCATGACTTGCTGTTTCTTAAATATCTTTAAGAGTCTTTTTTTCTGCTTTT
Source organism: Eurypyga helias (assembly GCF_000690775.1). Taxonomy (NCBI): domain Eukaryota; kingdom Metazoa; phylum Chordata; class Aves; order Eurypygiformes; family Eurypygidae; genus Eurypyga; species Eurypyga helias. Next base: position 2,863 of record NW_010238003.1, on the reverse strand, counting down.
TTTCTATTGGCTTTTTCCTCTCCCACCAATGTGGTCGCTAATTTGCTTCCTCTACTGATGGGAGATGTGGATGTGACATTTCTCACTGCATTGCAGGGAGGTGACCTTCTTCACCCCACCTGCCTTCCCAGTGAAAACAAGTCCAGCCCTGATGAAAACTTCACTGCAGTCACCTTCTTGGTGTGTGAGCTGTGTGTGCCTGTCATCCCTGGCCTTCACGTGATGGTGTTTGTGGCTGTGTTTCAGGTGGACAATGCCCAGGCGTTCATTTGGCTATCACAGCTCCGGCACAGATGGGCAGATGAGGAGCGGCACTGCTTTGCCAATATCTGCGATGCCCAGTTCCTGTACTCCTATGAATACCTTGGCAATACCCCTCGGCTGGTGATCACTCCACTGACTGACAGGCAAGTCCCTGGGAAACAATGTGATAGCTGCACTTTGCCACTCAGTAAGAGAGAGCTGCCAGCCAAAGGTTGGTTTGGTTTGGTCACCTGCACCCCCTTGTTCTTTCTTTTTGGCCCAGCAATCCTGTGGCAGAGCTTTACCTGTCACCTGGTTTGTGATTTGATGGCGGTACCCTCTGGGGTATCTCTGCCTCAGATCCCAAGATGGGATTCAGCTCACAGATTAAGATGCTCACCCATGGGTGTCTGCCTATGCACAGGATGTCCAGACCCCATAGAGCTGGTATGTCTAGACATACTGCTTGGTTCAGGTGTCTCAATGGGGACACCTAGGGTGACCTGAGATGCTCTGCGTTGCCCATTCTGGCTTCTAGCTGCCATCCAGAAGTGTGCAAGTCTCCTCTGGACTCCTTGTCTTATGTTTCCACCCTATGTGACAGTTCAGTGGCCAGGGGCATCTCAGGTGGCTCTAGTCACACATGTTAGTCAGCTGAGCCAAGCTCCTAAGCATTATCGGGTTTTGTTGGTCATACTGAGTACATCAGTGTGGCTTATACTGGGATTACGGACACCCACATGTAGGCACCTGCCTTGTGTCTGTCCTGAGCATGATGGAGAAGCTTTGGGGCTTACTGCAGTGTTGAGTGGGATCCTTCATGGGCTATCTGAGCAGATTTCTGTCAGTGATATGGAAAGGGATGCTTTGGCCTGAAGAGCACTGGGAAGCAAGTGGGAGGTCTTTCGGAAAAGCCAACCATACTGTCTGGGACGTACCCAATATGAAAAAGTGTTATGAGGACCCACAGAAAGCACAACCCTGGACCAAAGAGGTTGGCAGACCCTAGTGGAAGACGCTGAGTGTCTCTTGGAGAAAGCACAGCTAGGTAGAGGTGGTAATTAATGTCCAAGAGAACTTTCAGCTTACTCATGCACTCTGCTCGTCTACTGCTTTGCAGAAGAAAGGCTCTCCTGAGTGCATTGCCTTGCTGCTCTTCCTCTGCAGCTCAACAGGGGCCTTGTTGTGGTTTAGGCCCAGCTGGCAACAAAGCACCACTCAGCCACTTGCTCACTCCTCCTCCCAGTGCGATGGGGAAGAGAAAATGGAAGGAAATGCTTGTAGATTGAGGCAAGGACTGGGAGGGATCACCCACTAATTATGGTGACGGGCAAAACAGACTCGACTTGGGGAATAATAATCAATTGTTTCATTACTTACTGATCAAATCAGAGTAGGAAAATGAGAGCAAACCAAAACAAACCTTAAAAACCTTCTTCCACCACTCCTTTCTTCCCGGGCTCAGATTTGTTCCTCATTTCTGTACCTCCTCCCCAGAGCAGCTCAGGAGGACAGGAAATGGAGGTTGTGGCCAGTTCATCACACCTTGACTCTGCTGCTCCTTCCTCCTCATGGGGGGATCCTCACACTCTGCCCCTGCTCCAGCGTGGGGTCCTTCCCACAGGAGACAGTCCTTCACCAACTTCTCCAACATGAGTCCTTCCCATGTGCTGCAGTTATGGTCCTTCAGGAGCAGCCTGCTCCAGCGTGGGTGGCCGATGGGGTCACAGCTTCCTTCAGGCATCTCCCTGCACCAGTGTGGGGTTGTCCCCAGGCTGCAGATGTGTCCCTGCCCCCCTGTGACCCTCCATGGCTGCAGGGCACAGCCTGCCCTCTCACCAGGGGCTGCCAAGGCAACTATGCTCCAGGCAGCTCCTCCCACCTTTCTGCACTGACCTTGGGGTCTGCCTTGTGCTGTCACATCCCACTCCTCTCCCCACTGCAGGTTCCTTGACAGTCTTTTTTCCCCTTTTAAATACATTGTCATGGAGGTGCTACCACTGTTGCTAGTTGACTTGGCCTTGGCCAGTGGTGGGTCTGAATTGGAGCTGGGGAAGCTTCTATCAGCTTCTCACAGGAGCCACCCCTGCAGGCGCTCCCCCACTACCAAAATCCCCTGTCACACAAACCCAATACAGACCTGTTGGATCAAGTCTCAGTCTTTTTCCTTTTTTCCTTCCTCCTTTGCTCTGGAAGATGTTACATTACCCTGACGCAGTCATTGCACCTCATGATGAGTGGAGCTCCTGCAGGCCCTGCAGGCACTGGCAAGACAGAGACCACGAAAGACTTGGGACGAGCCCTGGGCATCATGGTGTACGTGTTTAACTGCTCTGAACAGATGGACTACAAGGTATTGCTCCCACCTCAGCCACAGAGCCATCATGGGTGGCTGGAGATGCTCAGGGACCCGTGAAACTTAGAGACTAGGACTAATCCTGCTGAGAACACTTTGATCCATCACCTCTCCTCAAATCCCTGTTACGCTCCTTTCTGCTGGACAACTTTTCCTCTTCCCCTGCCTTTCTTCTCCAAGGCTTGCAAAAGGTTCTTCATGGGGTCGTAGGTCTGAACTCTCCTGTCTGCCCCATTATGCCCCCTCTTCCTCCCTCCCTCCCTC
>NW_010238002.1:0-2877 GCF_000690775.1 Eurypyga helias | reverse complement strand
ATAACCTCACAACATCCTTGTGGTCTTCCCAAGCTGCCTGCCCCTTCTTCCGAAGGTCATGAACCTTTTTTCCTGAATTCCAGCCAAAGCTCTCTGTTCAGCCAGGCTGACTGTCTTCCCCGTTTGCTCATCTTTCAGCACATGGGGACTGCCCGCTCCTGTGTCTTTAACACCACTAGATGTGTATTCAAATGATCCACACTTCTCTTCAGCACTGACCTGAACTGTGTCCAAGCTGTACTCATTTCAAATTGGGTTGGAGCCAAAGTTACTGGATACCAAACCTCCCTCACTTTTGATCCTTCAGCCAGCAGGAACAATGAATTATTTAACAATAAAAATCAGAGCAGACTGCTGTAACACGTACCTCTGATTGCCTCAAGTCATCACCTCCATCTCTTCTGACAGCCCAGAGTCACAGAGAAAGAGAGATGCTCTGGCTGTTACGCCCTCCTATGAGGAACAGCTCTGATACAAGGACAGCAGTCGACACTACCTGAGCTACCAGGATGCCCCTGCTCCTCCCAAAGCTCCCCAGATGAGAAGAACCCCCAGTGGTGCCGATGGTGCTGCTGCTCCATGCAAGTACAGGCAGGGTTGGCATCTGCTGAGGTGTCTGTTGGATATAAACTAAATGATCCAGATTTGACCACTTCATAAAAATCATAGTTTATAGCTGAGTGGAATTTAATACAAGTACGCCAAGTCCTAGGAATGCCAGCTTATTCATTTTAATAATAGGTTTCTCTATGATCTTTTTTACTTCAGGTTATTATTTCTCAATCAAAACATTTAGTAATTTTCAAACAGATGAGGAATTAACTGTTAACATGCTTACAGAGATTAGATATTGCAAGCCACCAAGTAACTTAAAGAATGCAAAAGGCACAGGTAGCCTTGAAAGCAGGACACCCCAGAGCAAGTATCTCAGCTCTACAAGGCAAGATGACTGAGGCTGAGACACAGAGTAGGGCGGAAAAAAATAGTTGGGCAGATCTGGAGAGGCACACCAAACAGCAGACAGTGAAGACACTTCCATGACTCTGGTCCAAGTCAGATGAGCTTAGCAGGGTTTATTAGCTTAGGTCTCACTGCAGCACCAGTGCGAGGCAGCCTCAGGACAGCAACTCATGAACAAACCACAAGGAACAGCAACCAACAAAGCACAAACGTTTCCAGCTTTCTCAAGCAAGGTTCAGCTAAAAGCAGGTTGGGAAAGGATGATCCGCATCAAAGCTTCAGTAGCTGAACCACAAGACGATGCATATGCCCCCAGGCTGCCTTCTTACTCACAAAATCACTGTATCAACCCTTCACCATTGCAGTGATCGACGCACTGATCATACTTCATGGTGAACCCCATCCCTCATATTTGTTAGGCTTACGAGGAGTTAACTTGCAGCATCATAAGGAATTGCTCAATGTTCTGTTTGCTTCTCTGATTTTTCTTTCTTTCTCTCTCTAAGAGAAAAAAGCGCATAAGGTGCCAAAATTAAAATTCTAGTAAATTCTTTCACTAGAAAGAATACCGGTGTTTTAGGTGCCCAGGTCTGATCTCAGAGCCACAACCTAGAAAATGAAATCTCACTTGGTGCTCTTCTCACCCCTGCCACAATCCCGGGCTGGGAGAGCCTGTCCACACAGCTGGTCCAAGCGCCTTGTCCACCCCAGACTGACAGGACAGGGCCAGGATGGTAAGAGCTCAGCTGACCCCCACCCCTTAACCAGTTGCCCCTTGACAACCTCAGCCCAAAGACTCAGTCTCCTATCAGAAGAAGAGTTATATTAAACAAATTATAACTCTGGTAAGTATTTAGCGGAGGCAGTTGTTCTTGTTTAAGGAACAAAGCAATAGCTCTGCTGACTTTTGGGTCAGAAGAACGTCAAATTATTGTACCATTAACATCTAAATATTGTAAAATTACCCACTTCATATTTGTGCAGCAGGGGCAGAGGTGAGAAGCCAACCCACAGTATTTTTATTAATTTGTAAAATACTGTAAAATATAAACTAATGATAATTCAACTACGTACTGAGCACTATCGGTGCCTTTGGATCTCTGCTTTGAGAATCCAACTAACAAAAGGACAGATTCTACTAGGTAGAAGCATACTATTACTCAGAACAAACCAAGACAGCTCCTAGTTCTCCCAAGGCCACTTTGAAGCATTGAACGACCCCACGTCACATCAGCTTGGGCCTTGCCTGAGACGACCCTTCCTTAGCGACACAGCCTTGAAAGAAAAGGAACAGCGAACGCATGTGAACATCACCATATGGCAAAAGGAAGAGAGGAATTAGACTCCCCATTCAGTCTGATCTTTTTTGAAAGCTGAAGCCTGGGATTTTGTCCCGAGAGCTTATAAACTGCTATCTGCCATCTCTTAAAGGCTCACGCGATTATTTACCCCCAACGTGGCAGAAGAGACAGCAAAATCATCCTAGCAATCTTCAGGAAGCGTTGATGTTGGTGTTTCACAGTAAACCAGGAGACTGCCAGGACCATGGCTAACAGCAGCAACCCGGGTTTCAACACACCGGTGCTGCGGTCTGAAATATTAACAGAAATACCTGCCCTCCGTGCAGCAGCACCGCTACTGTGGCCACTACCTAAGCAAGGGTGGAACACGTCATCGGGCAACAACCTCATCGAGCAAAAGCGGATCACCCCTAAATCATTAGGGATGATTATAGCGTGGTCAGAAAACCCAACTCTCTCAGACACAATTACGAGAGCACCTGTTCTTCATTCACATCAGCAGGCTGTCCTTTGCCTTTATTCTCCCTAAAATTCGCGTGTGTGTGCACCCACCTGCCCATCTCTTGGCGTGTGGAAGACACGGGCAACACCCCCCACCCCCACCAAGACCCCGGCG
>NW_010238001.1:0-28216 GCF_000690775.1 Eurypyga helias | reverse complement strand
GCGTGTCTAACCACCAAAACCACCTGTGCGTCCAAACGCAGTTCCAGGCAGCACTGGGCAACGAGTCAAATCCCTGCGAACCCTTCCCAAGCCCTTAAAAAGAAGGATTTTACAGCACAGCTCCGCTCTGCCGGGCAACTGGAACCCCGGCCTGCGCCGCAGCACCGCCCGCCCTTCTCCTGAGGGTTCGTACCTCCCGCCAGCACCAACACCGCCCTGACAGCCTGAGCCGCTTTTAACCCACGCGCCAGGGGTAAGAAAAGAAGATGCAGGATACTTCAGGCCACGACGTAACCTCTGACCTTAACTCTGCACTCCACCACAAACGATCGCAGGAGCAAATCAGAAAAGCCCACTGCTCGATGTATGCCAGGCAGAAGTAAAGCGGGGCAAGCTAGTCTAGCACCAAGATAAAACCTTTTAACTGCAAGATGAGCACATCTGATCGAAACTCCTGAGGTTACTTACAAACACTGAATTTTCCAGCGCTGGCTTTACAGTCAAGTTTCAGCCCACAGCAGTGCTGATGGCACAGCAGGCTCACAAAAATATTTTTTCCATGTAGTTGCTATCTTAAGCTACTACAGAGAGATGACAATGCCCTCCAATCGATGCTTTTAAACTACCTCAAAACCTTCCACCTATTTGGTTTAAAATAAACTTTCAACAGTGCTCTCTAATGATCTGAATAGTGACTGAGCAGCAAGCTGAAGAGACTGAAGAGTGACCAAATAGTGACAATAGCACTCAAGAAGGCATAAAGAAAAGATTTTCAGTGAATCAGTAGGTTCTGATTGGCAGGTAGGTAGCACATCAGCTAGATCCAAGCCCCATCCAAGGATGACATCCAAGAACCAGGACTTTTGTAAGCTTTGGCAAGCAGGCAAGTCTGCAGATTTAGGATCCTCACATCATCCTATTACGACAAGAGACTGTATGTGCCTAATGCAAGGGCAAATCCAGAGCCACTCAGTGCTGCCAGCGGAACTATTAGTCCACATCTCTAACAGGAGCATCAAAATATCTTCTTTAGTATGAAGATACTCAGTCATCCCCTTCCTATGTGTCACTGCTGTGAAATTACTAATTGCAGCAATGATAGAGCAGATGATGATAGGTACAAAGTAGGTTAAAAAGACCCCTCATTAACAGAGAACATTTTGAGATGCTAACCAAGGGAGTTCAATCTCCTTCATGTCCGATGATCTCAAGAACTGCAGGATTTGGCAGGAAATCAGGCCAAATAGCTTTCATGTGTGAAGTCAAATACAGACCAGATGCTACACTTTTCACTGCAGGCATTTATTTTTCATTAGTATTTTCTCAATAAAACTCCACTGCTTATCACAGTACAACTTCATACCCAACTGGTACAAGATGCTGTATTGACATTCTCATAACTCATTTTCACTGTGTTAAACTGTCTCTGGAAGCATTTTGTAGCAAGATTTTCAGCATTCTTACATTAACCTGCTCAGCAGGACCACCCTTTGAATGGGCCTAAGCCAGAAACACATCTTGCCATTTTTCTCTGATTGCCTTAATGAAAAGCTTTGTGTTAAATCCAGTAGCACAACATGGCCTGCTGTTACCTGCTGTATCTTCCTCTAAGCTTCTGTTTTTGTTAACTTTGAGTTGCGGTATCAGTCTTACAAGGTTTTGAGAATTCTCAGCTCCCACTGATAGCAACAGAAAATGAGGACAGCAAGCACTAGGCTAATCCGATCCTACATGAAACCCCCAATGTTTTTCTTCTGTCCTTGTCCATCAGTCACTTCCAAGTATAGGCACAGACTCTCAGCTGTAATCGACCTGCCTTATGTAACACAGCCAGCTGGTGGAAAAACTCCACATCGTTTAGCACTAAACCAGCAGACTCTTCCTATGCTCTGCATCCTTGCTAAGTTGCACTCAGTAGGTCTGAAAAGCCTGTGTGAAGAGCTATGCCTTACTCCGATGATAAAGGATGGCACAACACAACGGGTCTCTCAGCAAAGCAGGACTGTGCTCACTTTTAAAACTGTAGGAAGTAGCAGTGTAAGGAAAATCCTTTGTTTTCTTTGTTTGGATTTATTGTGAAACAATGAAATGTTCTGTTAATCCAAGAGATTTCATTTATTCCAACTGGATTCTAATAATTAAAGATTGTAACTTTGTAAAGGCTTCTGGATCTAAAAATGTTGAATCTAATGGAAAATAATTAGACTAAAGCTAAACTTGTTAAAAAGGACAATATATATTTGTGCTAGATAAAATGAAGACAAACAGGAGAGCAGCAATTAAAAAATACTATCTGTTTGTATACACAGATATAGGGAAACAGATGTTAGTGGAAAAGCAAAGAGTAAAGGGATGATTCCCTTGATCACACCTCATGTTTCTAATCTCAGCATAGGAGATTAAAAACCAACCCAAATTCTTAAGTTAGATGTAGAGAGGATTCAAGATCTGCTTTCCTTCTCTCTTTTCAGAAGCAATTCCATCTACTTGAGAAGCAAGAGACAGAATTTTTATTCACCTCTGGCTTGAAGCATTCGCACAGTAGAGGGCAGTAAGAAACCTTATCAGTTTAACCAGTTGTTAGTAAAAGGGGTGGTTCCACTGCGGTGGGCCCTCTCTTGGTTGTCAGTCTCACTGAACTGAGTTGTTATTACAGATTCCTCACCCACGTACATTTTTTGTTTGGTCTTGGTCAGTACACGAGTTAGCAGGGTATTATTATTTACTTATCAAATAAGGTAACACCTGCATGATTACAGTGTATGTACCATTTCATTAACAGTGTGCTACCTACCAGTGTGCACCAGTAACGTTCTATTCTCGAACAGTTGGAGCCAGCCAAACACCAGACAACCTTTCCCAAAAGATACACAGATAGGTGCATGTTCACAGATTTATTTTAAGATCAAAATCGTTCCTGAGTTTGTTTTTTTATCTGAACTGAGGTCACAGGTGGATGAATTCTCCAAAAACTTAGCTGAGAAACATTAAGCAGGAACAAATCTTTAAACATGTCAGATGTCTAGATCTGGAGAAAAAGTGGCAATAAAACCAGTGGGTCTGTAGACACTGAGATCAACGTGTTTATCATCAGCTCTGAACTATGATTCATGTATTTGTTAATCTTCTTGAGGAGTTTAGTTAAACATGATGTACTTTTTCTGCAGTACACAGGAACACTGATCCTGTTTTGGTCACACCAGCAGCACAGTCATGCCGTGTCCCTGTCTCCATCACATTTTAACAAACAGAGCAGCAGTGGTGGCCCTCAAGCTCAACTAGGAGCCCAGCAAGGCTGGCCCTGCCCTCCAAGCAGCGGCTCATACTTGGAAAATTATGCAGCACCACAGGTTGGAGACATTATTTCCCCAGCTCCACACACAACACAAAAGGAACATAACCCTCCTTAATTTACTCTATTTTCCTGTGTACTCAGGATGTGTCACCTGGGGATTGTTTACTTTCAATCAAATAGACTATGAAACAGTTTTATAGTGCCACATTGTTACTGCTTTAGTTTTACAAGTCGCATGCAGTCTGACACAACAGGATGGGAGTTTGGGAAATGTTTTGCATGTCAGGGAAAGGAATGCTGAAAAGACCATGCTGTGGTTACAGACCAGCCAAAGGGCCCACACATTCCTTTATCTTCTTTGAAAAAACATTGGTTTCGAAACTCCAGTTTCTCGGTGGTGACCTCCTCATACTTTTAATTCAGGGCCTACTTTAAACCTCTTGGGACTCAGAGGAAAAATAATTGTCACCAGCTGAAAGTGAGCAATGAAGGAACATTTGTGAAATACATCAGTGTGAAAAAAGAAAACCACTAACCTCCCTCACCCGTACCCCTCCTCCCCCCAAAAAAAGAAAAAAAGAAAAAAAAAGAGAGGGGATAAAAAGAAACCATACAGCTTTATTTCCTGTTTTTCCTGAAATTATTCTCCAGGCAACAATCTCTTCTGGTAGAAAACTGAGCACAGAGTGGACTGAACAATTTTGTCCCTGAGAATGGCTTCACATTTATAATTAGAATTCAGTTGCTGTGTATAACCTTTTTACCCTCTCCATCTTTTCTCCCCACCCAGAGGGTAGAGGTACAACATACCATGGCAAATGATGGCTTTCGTAACCACTGCTCACATAATGCAATGGGCACCAGACAGTATCAGTCTCTCTGACTTTTCCAAGTATAACTTTTCAGACGAAATTCAGAACAAAGTAACAGGTCACAAAAGACATAAAACACCTAAAAGATTGAACATATTAACGGTGAGTTATCATTCTGAAGCTCATGTGCCCAAAGATACAATTATGAAGCGCAGGCACTTAGCAAAGCTTTCTGGCTTTCTCTAGGAAGTGCTCCTCACAACTGTGTGATAACTACCTCTCTTTCCATCCTTTCTCCCCAAAATACCAAGTTCAATGAAATTAACAAGTCCCAGACAACTATGCCTCAAGACACGTGGCAGTGAGAACTCTGCCTGCCTGACACTGACTTACTCGGGAGAGAAGCAGACCAGGCGACTGCATTCAGTCATCCTGAAGTGCCAGTGTTGAATGCCAACTCCACAGCAGGTGTCTACAAGTCAGGAAGAAAAACAACAGGCATGTTTGCTTTGACAGATACAGCAGCCGAAGAAAGCATGTTTCCACATTTTGTGTGCGAATCTTCAGGCACAGCCCTGTGTGAAGAGCACAGTCCTGACTTGCATGACTGTCTTTATCTGCCTTTCTAGATAGAAGACTCTAGACCCTTCTCAGCATCTACTCTCCTAGCAATTCTTCCAAGCCATTTAACATTAACTGAAGCTCCAGTATGTGTGTTTACTGATAACTGTTGTCATAAGCAAGTGCTTCTCTGCAGTTCATACCAAATACTCATCCAGCTGCGTGTGTATGCTGGTTGCCAGACCATTTTCCACAGATTCACTGCTGCAACTATTGTTCCAGCATGGTTTCACCTACCTGTGCTGCAATTACACCTTCATTTCGCTCTGTAGACAGGTTCTGTGCCGCTAAAAATGCTCTTCGTGAGAACTGAGCACAGATAGCTTGAGAAACTGCACAGGCTAGTAAAAAACAGGAAAAGGTCTCTTATCAAATTAGTAACATCTCGGATATTTGGGTGGAGGCATTTGGCACTGGGCTCGCATATTCTTATGAGAGTGAGTCCATGCATACTACAAACTCCATTCCTTTGCTTTATACTGTTGTTCCCAAGCTGAGGCATGTTTCAAAAGAGCCTTTAGAGATGTGTAAGTGCACAGTTACTATATGCTACACAGATCAGTAAGAAGGGATTTTACTCTATCCCCTTTCCATACATGTAAAATAAATCAAATTAATGGCATTTATACAGATTTGTGCTGCCATAGGATCACTGCAAAAACAAAAGCAGGTTATTTCTTTTGTACCTTTACATCCAGAGCTATGGGAAACAACTAAGAAAATCTGAAAACCTTCGACTACTGAGGGAGGAGACTGCCTAGGATGACTGACTTCTGCAGTAAGCACTAAATGTGGGGCAGTTTGTCCCTCCTGCCACTTGGAATTACCCATCAACTGCTTGAGTTGGAAATACTATTATTTATTTCTTTGACCTTTAACCAAACCAAAACCATCTCTGTTTTAGATGCTACATACACTTTCTGGTGTATAGCAGTGTATGTCAGGTTCATTTACATACACTTAACTCACAGTTATTCTTGAGTGTGATTAACATTACTCAGTAGAACAGTTTTACTACCTGCATACTCATCTTCCTGTCTGCCACTCAGCTTGAATTCTTTTCATCCTTTCATCTCCAATAAAAACAATCTTGGAGTGCGAAGGTAAGCAAGATACTGGCACATGCATCAGAAGGGAATCAAGCTCAAGGTGTACTGATGCTGGGGGGGAAGCTGTGCTCTACTTAATGGATGACGACGTTTTTTCCAAGTGGTGTAATGAAACCTAACAAGTTTCTACTTGACTTGGTGCCTGTCAAGTTTAAACAACAGGTGTGAGTAAAAAGCATTTCTTATATGGACAGCTGGTGTTCTTGTAAATTCCCAAACAGGAAAATAAAACAGAAACTACGAAAAATCCCCATGTTGTCTCAGATAGATATCTATAACTGAAACAAAGTGACACACTTAGTTTTGCTGTTCACACTGCAGTAGACAAAATAATTTCTTCATTATTGCTTCAAAGGCAAAACAGACATGGGGAAAAGAGGAACTGGGTAAACAAATTTCAGAACTTTCTGGTTTTATTGTAGCTTAAATATGGATCCTGCAATCTCCCACTTTTAATATGATATGCAGGTGTCCTACTCAGATCAACAAGATCTGCTCAGCTCCTTTGAACACGTCTCTTTCTTTAGAAACTGAAATACAGCATTGCAATCCTCACTGGGGGCAGTTGTTTTTTTAAACCTACAAACCAAATGTCACAGCAGCTGAAGATGCAGAAGCTTCGATACAAGAGAACTTCTCATTGTGCAATAACTCTACAAAGCTCAATTCTGCAACACTGAGACTTTGCTCTAATGAACCCGTTTGTTTGACTAAGGCTTAGTCAAACAGGCAGGCCTTAGGTGTATATACTCTGTGTATGCGTATGGCCACAGTTATATATGCACTTGTGTGGTTTGGTAAAATGATCTTCAAAACAACTTAGCTAAAATACAACAAGCCCCTATACAACCTGCACTCAATTTAAACTTGGATTTTATTGATTTTTCTTAATGAAATCCAAATTGTTAATTGCAAGCGATCCACAAAAATAATGGATCCAGAGTAAATCCTTCCTATCAGTTCTTTTGCTAGCTGTAGTGTTTGTAATGCTAGCAGCACACAGACTGAGGGAGGAGTCAGTAACTTAATTGCTGGAAATGTCAATAATATCTGCTCCTACACCACAGACAGACACACATAGGCCCATGTGCTTTTTATTTCAATTTACAACAGTAAGTCACAGCACAGAGCGCCTCCCATGGATTTACAACGAGTTTGGGTCCCCAGGGTTGCCTCTTGTATCCACAATCCTTCCCACCCAATTGTTAATCTCCAGGAAATGCCTTGCACTCAGACACGGCTGCATGCGAAGGTAATAAAAGCACACACACATTTGCTACGTTTGCTAACTGCTGAAAAGCAGCAAAAGAAGATTTTTTTTTTTTTTTTAAAGTGTCATTATCAATTACCTTAACCAGGAAATCATAGAGTCCTAGCATAGAGAAATTTAACCCAGAGTCTGCCAGTGTGACACAAGCCACTGAGAGAAAGGAATTCTATTGATTTTTACAGGAAAAGCTCCTGCATGTTGTACTTTAAACCCAGATGATGGGTGACAAAGTATTTGCTGCTACCTGGACTTTGCCAGCCACTTTCCTCTGTGGCAGAGGAAAGCAGTGGCTGCGGGAACACAAACGGAGGCTACAGGAGCAGGACAAGGTGTAACTACGTTGTAGCCTTGTTAAAGGGGGAGAATGCATTCTTCTGTAGATCACCGTCATGCTGTCTATACCCTCCTGACTGGCCTTCAGTCCCTGTGTGCATTTCTATTTTATTGTTTCCCTTTTAGCTGCTTTCTCACTTTGTGCATCTCCTAGACACCTTTTTTCCCCCTTCTGGAAGGCCTGCACAAATAACATCATCCCTTTAGCCTATTTTATAGTCTATGTGTGTACAATAAACAAATAAGGGAGTAGCACAGCAATCCAGATTAAGTGGAAAGAAATCTGGTGAGCCTCTCCTTGCTGGCTACAGAAAACCATAATCCAGGAAAGATTTTGAAGCGCTTTCCCAGGCTACGTCTCCCACTAGCATCTTGTCAATGGAAACATGCATTGGTGGACCTGCAAAGAAATGCTCTCACAGATCTCCATATTAGTATCAATACCAATGTGTCCTAAGCAAGTTAAAATAACTTACCAGAGCTCTGCAGTTTCACCATCATGATTATTCTGTCACAAATTCTACTGTAGAGGTCCCAGACCTGCATCATTTTCCTCAGTGGCGTGGACAACTATCACTAGGTGTTAGGCCTTTGCAGGTTTTATCCAAAGAAACAGTTTGCCACAATCTTTGGCTGAGACAGATCATATGGACACTTCCTTGCCATTTCTGTTTGGATCTCAGTGCAAAAAATTAAAGCGTCGATGAAAGGAATAATCCCAAGAAACAGATCATGGGCAGGCCCTGGAATAGAAGATATTCCAACTATTTTGCAGGATCATGGCCCCAGACGTATTTGCTCCTTTTATAGCCATGGTCCACGTATGCTTGCTGTACACAACTAAGAGAAATGTTCCCACAACCATGAATGCCAGTATGTCATGACATGTGGTAGTGTGAGCTGTAGCTAGGTCTGCAGGACTTTCTGCTGTTGGCTCTACTTTTTTTTTTTTTAATGAAGTTGATGTTGTTTAATCTTTACCCAGCCATTTCTCAAGCCAACAGACAGGAAGAAACCAGTGCTGAGGTGCCCTTAAGGGCCATAATATTCCGTTCCAAAATACTGCGTAATGTCCTTTCATTTCAGCGCATTAGGAGACAAGAAATGCCAAACAGGAAGGAATAGTTTTTTGTGTCTGTGAGGCTTCTGTCTGCTCTGTTCCCCAGTGTTTCTGCTCTCACATATATTAACTAACTGGGATATCTAGATTGCTCACTAAAGTGCTGTCATTGTGAGGGGTACCCTGCATTTTTGCAATTCTCAGCAACAGCTTACAAATTGGCAAGGCGATCCCTCACAGAAAACTCAATAGGTTTGCAACTGAAGCCAAGATTATGCAAACTTGTACAGATCTTCCATACCTTGGAAAGACTACAACACACACTGAAGAAAGTGTTACACACCTGTCCTCACTTAAGAGCAAATATTCCTGTGTGCATTTTCAAAAAACCTGCCAAAACTCCATGAAAAGTATTATCCTTATTTTCTCCACTGCTTTGACCTTTCTGCAGCAATTGCCACTTCACCTTTCACCGATGCTCCTGTTTTTATTACTAAAAACCTCAGAAATTGGAAAAAAAACCCCAAACCCCAAAACTAACACACCACAATGAATACCTGAAGAAAAAATACTCTATTTTCCCAAGTGTTGAGCCATGTACAAAGTATTTCCTCCCCTCCTGGTTTTTAAATGTTTTAGTTGGCTAATCAGTTTCTTCTTTTGCTGCCACTAAGCCGCAATTAGAGCAGTATAACAGATGTTCCTACAATAATAACAGTATAGCAGAGTTTGCCAATGTAACACAGATTTTGAGTGGCATCAATGAGAGCAGAAATTGGTTAATATGCATGATACCTTCCAGATTCAGCTTTCTCACTCAGGTACTAGAGCTCTGAGAGGCAGTGTTCTTCTGTAGGCGCAGGCTACTGCTTTAGCGTTGTTTCTTAAAGAAAAGGGACTTAACGTGTCGTTCTTATCTCTGTCTCCTGCCCCATTCAACAACTCTTGAACTGGTTGATGAGTTTTGACCACATATAACTCTAAAAGGAAAATTACGTTTCTGCAAGTTTTATAAACATAAGGAACCATTAGGATCGAAAAAGCATGCCTATGGGTGTCCTGATGGAAGGCAAGGCACACCCTACAGCATGCCTTGCGTATTATTAGACATCAGAAATCCCATGAGGGAGCAAGAGACAACATAAACGTCTCAGTATCTGGAAAAAAAAAAATCACTGCAGGTTTACAACCAACCATCAGACATGAATCTGGAAGAAGGCAGGTTTTGCCAGTTCTGGTGCTCTCAGAACTACTCATTTCACTGAGAGAGGAAAACGCACAAGATAACTAAGACAATTACATAGCATGGCTGCAGAGTAGTGGCGTATTTCAAACTGGCAAATGTGGTTTTGCATTGAAGAAAAGGGCGAGTAGCTCTCCAAACCAAGACACACATCTTGAGGAATGTTGAATGATGCAGGGTTCCGGAATTTAACAAATTCTTAGAAAATTTCAAGCATAATAATAAACATAAATAAAGAATAATAAATAAACATTTCAGTCAAAGTAGCTGCAAGGGGGAGAAATTCCCATTTGTTTGGAATGGTGTTAAATCAGAGCCCAATTTATTTATTTTTACAAGCCAATGCTTTGTATCTTCACTGAGTTCTATCTGATTAGGCACTGCATGCAAAGAATCCATAAGGGATAGTGGCTTATGACATACAGTAGAAACAGATTTTCCTGCTCCAGCAAATACATCCATATGGCCTATTTAGGTGCCTGTTGGTAGTCAGCAAAAAAAGTCACTTGGTGCTATTCACCATTATGTTCACTGCTCCCACCAGCTCTCCCTGGAACTGGCAAGCTTTTATTTCACTATTATGAAGCACTATGGATTCATCTGCAACAGTGCACTTAGGGAAAGTCTATTCTACAAACAGATTTTTTTTCAGATTCATTCTTATCTCCTTGCTTGCACATGCTTGCCCTATCACTGGTGACATGATCTCATTAAGAGACATTAAAACCACAGCGCCTCCTTCTCCCTACACACAATAAGAGGTGAATTCAGATTGCCCAAACCACATAGCAGTTTGTGGTCTCCTGGAAAACAAGCAACTTTAAGCAGCAAACAAAGGGTCTGACTTCACTCACATTGTTTAGGACCCAAGCACAGGCCATGGGACCATAAAAGCAATCTAGGGAAGCAGGCAGCACACCAGGCTGTGTAAAACTCATGGCCAAGTGCCCAGAACTCCTCTGTTTGGCTCCCAGCACAGCCTCCGACTCTCTGGGTGGCCCTACCCTTCAAACAAATACCCTGCACAGCACTTCCTATAGCAAAGAGCTTTCCTGACTCCAGCGGCACCACTCAAAGCCATGAGTGCATGTAGGCTTGAACTCAGAGCCCAATTACCTGACATTTCATCCTTGTGCTAAGGAGGGAGAAAGAGATGAATAACTTACCTCTGCACCATGTTATCTGGAGCTTTACACTGTCAGCTTCCAGTACGAGCTTACAGCACTGTAGGAGCCTTGTAACATATATTTAGCTTCCCCAAAACACTTAAAGTGAAATGTGATGCCAGGGATCTCATCCCTTCCTTTAAGAATGACTTGGCAGCATCCAATGAATCATGCAAAAGCTCATAATGTTACTGAGTTCTCTCCTTTATAACACGATCAAAAAAAGCCAGAGACTCACACCGCTACCTCTTCCCTCTCCAACTCCCATTTAACTTGAAATTATTACCTATTACTTTACCCTTTCATCACTGCATCAGTTGCTGAGCAAGTCACTTGTTTTCAGTTGCTTGCTAAGTCCACTAATGGAGATTCTTTGATGACCTGGAAGGGTATCTACATCTGACTCCTGCCAAGCAAGGAGCTGCGGTAGAAGGAAGGACAGCATCAACTTTCAGCAATATACTACAGAAAAAGAAGGAATAGGAATTATTTTTGAAGTTCTGAAGTTGCTCACTGACAGACTTCGTAATTCAAATAAAGACACGTAGAGAGGTAGAAATTAGCAGCCAGTAGTGAAAAGCTACGTGAAAGGATCTCTCATTTATCACTGTTACGAAGTAAGCTAACACTTATTAACAGGTAAGACACACAAATACATGATAGTGATTCTAAAAGCATGATATTTAGGGCTCATTTCCTGCAGACCTCCGATGGACTTCTGTAATGATTTTACTGAAAACTCTTTTGGTCAACAACAAACAATTTTGGAAATCTCTATCATCCACTAGGGGGTAGTTGCATTCTGCACCCACCTGGGAATACAACCAAGTGATGGGGACAGGCTCTTGCTGTATATATGGCCCTCAAAGGGTCCCTCTTCACAGCTGCAGATCCACACCAGTCCAAACTACTGCATTCTTACACACCAGCCTAACAGCACAAGACACACTGTAAGCCAGTGCCTTAACAGTGTATCCCAACAGGGGACACTGCACACGTGCACCTTTCACACAGCAACACACAGAAAGCTAATGGGATAAAAACAAATCACAGAAGAGCAAAATTTAAAAAATGTCCTAAAATGTGCATTTTATTCCATATCATTATACAATGTTTACATACAGGTATACCTTTAAAACTGCTCAAAGAAAGTGTGGGGAAAAAAAAAAAAAGTGAGGCGAATATCGGTTTATAAGTTCCTCCCCCTCCCCAAAATCCACGCAAATAAAATACATTTTAAAACAATCTCTTCCAAATGTATGTTTTCTCCTGAATTTATTGAATCTTTCATTTCAACATGAAAAATACAATCCAAATGAATACTCAAGGTGAAATGCTGACCTACACTTCTGTATTGAGTTACAAGAACACAATTTAAAACCCCCAGAAGCCTTCACTTTTCTCTGTTGTTTACATACCTTCGTTTTATTGAATTAGAAGGCACGGAAAGTCCTAATCCTCACAGGTCAATTAAAATTCTGATAAAAATATATTACTGTGCTGGACAACTCCTGACTTGTCAGGTATCAAACAAAAGACTTCAGTAGAACCTTTGGTTCAAAATAGCACCATTTCCACCTGATCACTCTTGACCATGAATTCTTAAAAATGGTAGTTGGCACTTGAGGTGGGACGCCTTCTGCCAAAGCCAGGATTCTTCACAACACTAAGCGTACTGAACTGCTGAACTCACCACGAAGTGTAGGTAACATTTTTGTTGGGAAATGGCACATTTAAACCATAATGTAATATAGCTTAACCCGCATACGGCTTGCCCATTTTGGTGTTTCCCTGACCCCTGCCTGATAATTTAGCAGATGTTCTTGTGACTGTGGTGAAACTAAAATAAAGACATGTTTATGGGGTTTCACGGCAAGCAGGTGTAAAAATAATGAAACAAATAATGTGGTTGCTGCTAAGAAGGTTTTCACATGTTGTTTAACTCCAGTAAAGTTTGATCCAGCATCTGATGCATACTAAGGTTTTCTTCTTTGGCATGCGCCACTTTCTCTGTTGTGGGATTAGAAAATTAAAACATGAATAGCAGTTCTTTGGAGGCACTGATTCTCAGAACACGAAGACATGCAATCATCATTTCTACTGGAGGGTTTAGAAAGTTAAGAAATGTGCATGCTCATAAATAGCAATGTCCCAGACAACACAACTAGAGCGAATTCCAAATTAATAAAACAAATGGAAAGTAATGCAAGTCTGGAACTCTTTATAGCTGCATTTGTTAAGAAAATGCACTGCCAACGGAGACAAATCTTGCATGTTCCAGAAGCACTTTGCTTATAGGACTGTGGGATGGTGAATTTTTTTTTTGTTTGAAGTAGGGCATCAAGAAAATAAAGTTCTTTGCAGATTCATACTTAAAGTTTCATGTAATTCAGAACTTGCAAAGAACAAAAAACTTATGTGATTTTTAATTCAGTGAAGTGACCTTTAAGAAATTTATTTCTTCCAGAAAATAAATAAAATCAAAGTTAGTAGCTTTATGTTGCATGCACACTTTTATAGGACAGTCATTTAACACACTTATTTGGTACAATAAATGA
Organism: Eurypyga helias; assembly: GCF_000690775.1. NCBI lineage: Eukaryota > Metazoa > Chordata > Aves > Eurypygiformes > Eurypygidae > Eurypyga > Eurypyga helias. The sequence goes on along the minus strand of NW_010238001.1, from coordinate 14,749 downwards.
GCACAATGTTCTAGAGCTGCATCCTACCAGAATCCAGTAATAGAAACTTCATACTAATGCAAGCATACCTTTACATTGATTGGGTAATTTCAGATGGCGCTCCCATTCCTAGACTTTTTTTCTTTAAATTCGAATACAAGCTTAATTCATAGTAATGCAAAATTACTGCATTAAAGTATCCAGATAAAAAACTAGCTATAACCATCCTTCATGTTGGTTTTGAAATATGAATCCTGGTGAATATTTCTCTCTTGTTTACATTCTAGTAAAAATCTCAGGGCCAATTCATGATGTCAGGTAAACTAAATGTGCCGCAATAAGGTAGGCTGTTACTTTTTGGATACTGTTAGCTAAATGCTGTAGCTGTTTACTGAGGTGAAAAGGAGCTATTGCACAGCCAAAGATCTTACTGCTCCTCCAAAGTAGGTGTGCACATAGATAATTGAAAGTCTCATCCAGAAGTATTTTTATATTCTTCCAACAGAAATGGAGTATTTCATCCATTAATCTACCACAGAATCAACACCCTGAAAAAAATACATTTCTAGGTTTCTTGCTTATTTCTATGTTTAATGATTCACTCTTAAGGAAATTTGGAAGCAGCAGATTTTTAACAAGTTAACATAGTCACACTAAAGTTTAATCCTCATTCAGTGCCAGCTTTAGTTCATTAGTTAGGCGACTGTTTTGCTCAAGTTGCTGGTAGAGTTGGTCTGTACAGGCAGCAAGCAGGTTAGAAGGGGAAAAAAGAGGCAGAATGAAGACAGATTAGACAGAGAAAACAGTTAAGTAAGAGTTAATAAAGAAACTGGTCACACCACAGACAGTTCAGTAACATACAGAGAAACGTTTTACCTTTGTTTCTACAACTCTAGTCATTAAATAGCTACTCCATGGAACAGCTATCGTAACCTATGAAGAACTGGCTAAAAACATCCTGTTGTGGGGAACAGCTGTGAGACAGGTAAGTGGGAACAGAAATAGAAGAACCACAGCTATATTGCTAGAAGAACTAAGTCCTCCTGTAATCTTTATGTACATTGTGTGGAAGGTTTATCTTGTAAGTGCAAATTTATTTGTAAACTATTTAAGATGTGGTGGAATCTCATCTGTCAGTGCAGGGAAAGTAACTGAGTCACAGCCAGGAGGGATGCTAGGAGCAAACTACTGCTAGGTCTGAATCAGCCCGTGCTCCTTTCCTGGGGAGCATGACAGCTGAAACGGTATTTTGGTAGGGAAACATACTTCTGTTACTGGTATGAAACACACTTTGATACCTTTAAATTGTCCAGTTGTATTTTGTAAGAAAACAAACCCAAACATTCACTGAAAATGAAATGGAAGCATGAAAACCTGTGTTGCTCAAATACAGCAAATGGAGAGGATGGTTCACAGTCAAAGAGAACAGCAACAGCTATGTTGTGAAAGAGCATTTAACAAGAGTTGTTCTGCAGAGTGAAAGAACATTCCATGATGGTTTTTTTACCATCTTATTTTCTCAAATTGTCCATATTCTTCAACAGGCTAGAGTCAAACTGCACTCCTGACCTCTTGATCCTAGATTATTCCCCTACAGGAAATGACTGTTCCTGATTCTTTTCCACAAGCTTCCTAACAGCTTCCACAGAAATCCTCTTGCCCTGCAGGCTCTGGACACAGCAATGGCAGAGCTGTGCAGTGAGCTGGTGTGTAGAACATACTTGTGCAGTGAGTGGCAACTCCTTGCAGCTTCCTCCCCAACCCAACTCCAACAGCCAGCTCAGTACAGCCGGGGCACATTTCAGAGCTCTGATCCTGGACTCATAACAACTGGGTCTTGTCTCCCTTACCAGGATAAGGTCACATATACATGGAAAAAACATCAAAACCTCAAAGTAACTTTGTTTGGCAAAGTGTATTTAGTTGTTATTCAAACATGACAACATAATTTGAGCTAAGAACTTGATGCTTACCTTCAACACAGAAAACCCCTTAATTGAGCAGAATTACAGTATTTCTCCACATCCAAATTGAGACTAAAAACCCCAGAAAAAAGCATGGAAAACATTTATCAAAGTGTGGAGTCAGCCCCTGGTTGTCCACAGGCGTCTGTCTAGGTTGTGATTTACCACACAGCTAGAGCCAAGGGCTGGCTCTGTGGGCAGCCACTTTAGGCCGAGCAGGAAGTTCAAGCCCCAGTGCAGACCTAGTGAGGCTCAGCCTCAGCACAGCAGAGAGCCCAGGCAAAGGAGACATCAGAGCCAGCCTTGCACTCCTGGCAACAAGCCTCATGTCCATGACACAAGGACAGACCTTGTGGGATGTACAACCCAATGCACAGGTCAGGTCCAATGGTGACAAGAAATATGCTGCTCTGAGAAGCCACACCACCTCCGTGGAGTGAAGGTCGGTGTAACAGGGCCAGCTGTGAACTGTGTACACAGCTACCTGGGTATCTGCACTGCACTGCCCATTTCCAGTACTCTGTCCAGAATTTCACCAGCCTACAGTGCAGAGATCCGATTATGTATGTTTGAAAGAGAAGGGAAGATTTAAATACTGATGTTCAAAATTACCGTGTTAAAAATCACCTGGTTCCTACATCGGATTTTGCCTTTTTTTTTTTTAACTTCTCTTAGGAAACACAGTATTGCAAGAAATTGAGGGGAAAACCAACACTGCTGACACAACAAACCAAAACCAACATAGATTAAAGTGTCGGAGTTGCTGTAGCATATGTTACTCTGGCTCAGCTGACAAGCGACAACTGACCACATTCCCCATAACTCTTGCATTTGTGAAGAAAACCACACTGGGTTCAGTCATTGTACAAATATTCATCTGATCACATTTGGTTAACCTTCACATTAAACTTTCTATTTTTCAGTTGTAATACACACAGTGTATAAACCCACTTTATCTCAACTGGCCAGTAGTAAGTTACTGAACTTTAGCTGGACTACCTGTGACTGCTGACACATATCCTGTATGTCAGCTTCTCCCCATACCCACTAAAATTAAGACGTGTCATGGAATAAAACTCTGGGATGAAACAAAGACATCTGAGGATGGCAGGGGGAAGACAATGCATCCATCTGCAAGTCTTACTTGGAAAACAGGTTTTGGATAGGGGAGGCAATCTAGCCTAGACTGCACTGCTGAATAATCTTGAACAAGAAGGCTACATTTAAATTATTCTACAAGCTAAAAACCTAAAACTCAGCTATGCTATGATGAGTTTATTTAGCTATGGTGAAATAAGAACTTGAGCAATATACACACAGTGACAGGCATAGTCACCAATCCAGTTTAAACTGATTCACTTTAATATGAACTGGGAAATAACTTCTTTCATCGTGAGGAAAATGAAGTTAAAATAATGCAATAAACTCTAGTTGCAAATAACTGAATAGAAAATGCTGTCATTATTTAATGTTCCATCCTTAATTAGGCTCGGCCAAATGAGCTGAAAGCCGATGTTCAGGTTTTCAAATCTGAAATCTGTATGTTCTACTTTGCAGCAGAATCATTTCAGTATTAGTGTAACAATGAGAGTTTTCCTACTCCAGTTCTGAAACATCTTTCATGAGCCTGCAATTCAAAGTCAAATCTGAGCTAAACACTAGGGGAAGGCTACTGAAATCTCCCTGTTGAACTTCCAATCCTATCATGCCACTCAAGAGAAGTCCATTGTTAAAAAAACAAAAAGTTAGCAAGCAACATCTTTGCTGAGTAATCAAGGTATGAAAGGGGTGAAAACTTTCTCTGCAAGACATTTAGAAGACTATTTATGGTTTAAAAACCAAGTTGTTGATATTGCCCCTTTAAATCTGTCTCAAGTATTTAAGTCCATGAACAAACACATTTATATAAACCCAGGAAGTCTTCATCATCAAGCTAGGAGAAAATTTCAGACTTGAAAGTGAAAAAAATGTGGTGTCAAGGACTTAACTGCTCTCTCAGCCATGCTCCCACGACCAAGTGACCCCAAGAAGTAGTGTCCTTGCAGACTTTGGCCTAACAATAACAACTGAAAAAATTCCCATTACATCTATTTGACATTTTATCTGCTTCAGATTTTGAGAAAGCCTAAGACCTTAACCAGTCAGTTTTGACCTCAAAATACCAAAAGTAGCATTCTCATCCCATAGACTGCTATCACTGGCTTTGCATTGTCAATATTCAGGCAAAAGTGTTGGCAGAAAAAAAATGGAAACACCAAAAATATGTAAATTCCTAACGGCAAAAAAAGCAATTTTTATTAATAACTGAAATAGTTATTTAAATAAATAAAAGGCAAGGGAATAGCAAAAGGGATACAGCTGGGATGTTTATTTTACATTGAGAGATGTAGAGTCACTGTACAGCAGAGCACAAACAGAGCATGTTCTGAGACGGGTGCAAGAGCAAGAGAGTCAACTAAGCTAGAAGACAGGACAATGAAACCATGAAACATCCAAAGCTTGGAAAGATGTTTTATCCAACCCGATGAAGATGTCTTTGGAGAAGTGAAGCAGAGAAAATTATCTGCACAAAAAGAAAAAGTGAGATAAGGTAGGAAATAAAAAGGTGCAGTAAAGATTTCCAAAAAAGCAACAGCACAGCAGAGCCCAGCATGCCAAGATGACTATGAGAGAAACACCACCCCATGCTGGGACTGGAATGCTACAGTAAGGTCCTCATGTACCAGTAGAGCACATTTTTAAGTCTGTTTTCCATTTAGAAATACATCAAATTGAAGAAATACTGTAGACTCTACACAGAAGAGGAAAAAATAAACCCATTTCCTGAGCAAAAGCATATGTTGGCTGGGTGGAGGGAATTAAATAAATAAATGATCAAAGCATACAAAACAGACAACATTAGAACCCTAGTAAAAAGTTGGGATAGAGGGAGGGAAGCACTGAACAGACATAGGGATGAAGAAAAGCAAGAAAAAACATTTTAAAATATGGGTGCATGCAAAACACATTTCAGGCTCTGAGCAGAGCTTACGCCTTGCTGAAAGCAAGGCTAGCTTCTAAAAAGACATGCTGGGACTAAGCATCACACCTCACATGCATTTGAATGCCACAACTCTTCCTCCTTCCCGTGTCAACCCTACAGGGTTCATGCAAGTGAAAGGTATGAGCACGGGAAGGTGGATCTAGCATAGCTGACCTCTGTTCAGTCTTAGGTTGACAGAAGAAGAGTCAGTTTGTAGCAAACACTGCACAGACTTGTCACACCTTAAAACTGATCACTCTCCTGCTTTCCTGACACCTAATACACTCTGGTTTTCCTCTTATGACTAAGGTTGATATTAACACATTTTTGGTATATGAAAATTAAGGTAATGCTACCCCTTCACAAAATATGCAGAAGCGACCTACAACTCAACTGTCACTTTTATGGGTTTAAATGACAAAGTATTTTAAATCAGCTTCCACGCTTGTAATATAGTGATAAAGCTGCAATTTTCAGAGCAGTTAAGGCAATTTAGATAAACACTTTCCACTGTCATTAACAGAGAATACAGCTAAACCTCAATTTCTTCGAAACTTTTGTAGGAACTTTGCCAGAGAAAAAACTGTGACAACAGAGGAATACACTCTGAAAGCAAAATGTACTGAGGCAATTTTCTTTGGTAAGCTGAACATGATGGGCCTGGTAGACAATGCCTGAACAGAGGTGAACTAAAAGGATAAATGCAGAGCTACAAACAAAGAGCAACCACAAGACACAACCACTGCAGATATGGAATGAAAGAGTAAACACAAGCTTATTAGGCAGCTTACAAAATCACCATGAGTATTTACCAGGCTAGGCACAACACTCACCCACACTCTGCCACGGTAAAGAAATTGTTCATGGTATTTTGTACACCTAGTCTCACTAAAGGAATGCGTCTCCCGCTACAGAGGGAGTGTAATTTCACAAGGCCGGAACCGCGCAATCAATGAGGGTGGGGAAGCAGGTGCAGGCACAAGCTGGGAAGACATTTACATGGAAGTCATATCGTTGAGAGCGTGGTCCAGCTCCTCACTTATGGCTTTGTACTTCAGTTTCTGAGCATAGAGCTCATCTAACATTCCCCCAAGGGAAGGCAGAGGTGCGCAAGGAAACGGAGCGTGATCATGGGATGGAAAGTGAAGGCGGTGGCATGGGATACCATCGAAAAGCCGTAGGAAAGGGCAAGAGCGCACAGAAAGAGGTGTTGCAACAGACAAAACAAAAGTTACAAAATTATACAAGAATTTAAAAAAATAATTAAAAAGAACCCCCAACCAACAGTGAAGAGTTTTATGCGACAAGTTCATTAACTGCACTGCTAGTGCTGCAACCTGGGATATAGGGAAAATGAAGGCGAGTGTACAAGGGAAGCAAAATACGTGTTTCGCTGCCCTGGATTTTTGTTTTAAGGCACATTAGGAGGGCACATAGAGGGTGGGGAGAAAAGAGCCAAAAATGGGGCTCAAGGAGGAGGTTACCATTTATTTTCTAACACTTTGTGGGGTTTTTTATTTGTTTGTTTTCATTTTTATTTTTTTTTTAACCACTCTGGTTTGCATCATGTTATAAACTCAGTTTCTTACGGCAATTTATGTTCCTTCTAAACACTTATCTTTCTTCTCTGCTTCCTTCCTGAGTCAGTGACCGTAAGTTTTCACAGCTACCTAGAGATTTCATATCCTTTATGCAGAAGTCAGCCTGCCACACCAAGCCATCAGGCTTCTTAAAATCCTAGACTTGGTGTAATGCATCTACATTGTAAACTCCATATAACTTTTCATTACACAGCACCACTGAATTATTTTCTCTGGAAGGAGAAAGCACATTCTACTATTTCACTGGAGTTCTGAAAGATTTATCAAAACCTTAAAACAAACTCCCTGAACCTAAATAAGCTGTCCTTCTGATTAAGTATACACTCCATTAGCTGTCCTGGAAAACAGCAACTGGTCTATGTCACAAAATGCCTGCCCTGACCCACACTATCGCAGTAATAATTAGGAATGTAGCAAGCTAACCTAATTTATTACAAACATAACACAGCTCTTCAGTAAGATAATAATATTATTTATCAGCTAATATTTACCCTATACATTTAATTACCTCCAAGTGGAGAAGTGTAAAGCAAAAAAATGAAAGGAGTCTGGAGAACATGAGAGGAAAAGGAACAGGCAAGAGCAAAACACTGTTCACCTGAAACATTTAAGTTATCAATACATTTCAACCTGGGGAAACACTTTGCCTATTTTACTCTTTAGGCAGACTCATCTATATAACCAGGACAAGTTAGACGAGTAGAATTGGGTACTGGGAAAAAAAAAAAAAACAAAACGAAACAACAAACCACAACAGGAGAATAAAAGACTGATATTTCTACAGTAAGTGAGAAGAACAAAACCCCATACCTTCTAGGTCATCAATGCTCTTCTCCAGCTTGGTTACTGACCTCTCAGCAAATTCAGCACGGGTCTCAGCCTGAAGTCGAGACAGATACAGACTACTTTAGGAAACACGCACATAGTACTTATGAACAGAGGAGCAACAATTCAAATGAGGAAGAAACTACAATGAAAGGAGGCAAATAATAAGGCAACAGTAATTTTTAGGAGACATTTAACACTAAACTGTCTCCAAAATTACATGCTCATCCTTAAAGCATCGAAGTAGCATTTATATTAAAAGAAACAAAAGTTGCACTGGAAGATCTGTTGTAAAGAACAGTTCTGATTTTACCTCCTTCAGTTTGTCAGTTAGGACTTTAATCTCTTCTTCATATTTGTCTTCTTTCTGAGAGTACTGTAATTACAAAATGGTTCACTAATGTTAGACTACGTATTCTAAATATATAAAAAAATACCACATTTGAAACCCTTCTCATAGATCAAGTGTATACAAGAAATTAATATGGGTATAACTAACTTAATTCCGCTTACCAGACTGTGGTAATACACACTTTATTACAAGAGCCAAACTTGCCTTGAGTTACATTCCAGTGCTATACGTTGGAAACTTTGAGCAGCAATCAGTACGACAGTTTTAAAGAGGAGTAGCATTTGGAGAAATTTAATATTAGCACACAAGTGCCATTTTGAGGAACATTTTATAAATAATATTTAATCCTGTCAGACAACTTAACAGAACATGTGGTCAAATAATACTGACCTACTTGGAACTAGAAGGAATGCTGGGTTCTGGTAAGAGCCAAGTATGAATTGAGTAGTAAGGCCAAATAATTCTATTGACAATGGCCTTGTCGAAATACTGCAAAGCGATCAGCTTATAAAGAAAACCCCACATACCAATCCAGATGACAACGTTAGGGACACATTCTCACAGAAGTCTCTAGCCTACCTTCTCAGCCTGAGCCTCCAGCGACTTCAGGTTGTTGGTCACAGTTTTCAACTCCTCTTCAAGCTCAGCACATTTGCTGTTATTTCAGAAGGAAGGCAGGGAAGGGGCGGATGGAAGATTCAGTCAAGCAAAAGAAACAGGAGAAAACAGGGGGGAAAGACAGAGAAAAATGAAAACAATTACAGAGCAAAAGAACAGCCTCAAAAGCAGCTGAATCCATCACAGAGTGAAAGCAACTCCTTACAACGCCAAATTCCATTTCAAGTGTGCATTAAGATGATGACCAGACAGAAATTATCTATAGCCCTTTGCTTACACAAGAACATTTACATAGCCTTTACACGTGAGACAGTTCAGCTTCTTTTTGGCTGCACAAGAGATCAGTTTTAAAAGCATTAATGAATAAATAAACAAAAAGAGACCAAAGAAAACCACCAAAGCAAGATGCAAAGAGAGTAAAGAGCACAGTGAGGACCTATTTGTTACTACTGAGTGCACCAACCAGCTATGGAAGCTGAAAGACTTGGGTTGCAGTTAAACCTAAAAACTGTTTATTAGTATCAGTACCTTATCCTCTGCAGCCATTAATGCTTTCAAGGTTTGATCCATTATTCTTAACTGTTCTTCCAGCTGTCGGACTTGGCTGTTAGTGAACACATGAAATGCACAAAAGCCATTCACAAAATCAGTGTGCAGGTACAGCATGCAGTGACAAAACACACGCGCACACACATATGAACACATTTACTTTGGCGCTGACCATTTATTTCAACCATTAGAGTAAACGAGCAAAACATAGCCTTGCGCTGAACACACAGTGTACTGCCAACGTTTCATGCTGTTACAGCTGTCTCGTAGCACCTCACACACATCTCTGGGTAGTTCAGCACTTACCTTTCCGATAGTTCAGCACGTTCCTCAGCCCGCTCCAGGTCACTCTCAATGATCACAAGTTTACGAGCCACCTACAAGAAAAGGCAAATGACAGTCAGGGATATTACATTGCTGCAGCACATCACATGTTTCTAGAACCTACAAAGCAGGGAGTTGGGCCTCTCTCCATTTTTCCAGTCAACACATGAGTTTTGGTTACGTGACATCTTCATTATTAATTTGCGTCTTTGTAATGTGACATTTTAAGACTTGTCTTTCATTTACCAAAAGGTAACTTAAAATATTTTTTACCTTAAGAGACCAGGGAATACTTTCAACCATTTTAGTGCAAAGATCTGAGCACAGATCTCCTTCCACCTTATCCCCTGAGGTACTCGGGTGCCCATTTTTCCTTCTACAGCTGCAAAGAGCAGTGTTTGTGATCTTTGGAACTTGAAGGCGAAGCGGGGCGGAAGGAATTAAAGGCACAGCCTACAGGGCTTGAGAAACAGATGAACTGATCAGACGCACTCAAGAACTGACCTCTTCATACTTGCGGTCAGCCTCTTCAGCAATGTGCTTAGCTTCTTTAAGCTGGATCTCTTGGATTTCCATCTTCTCTTCATCCTTCTGGGCTCTATTTTCAATAACCTTCATTCCTCTGAAAGACATGAAAAACAGGAAATGCAAGGTTCAGGGCTTGCCAATTAATCTCCAGCTCTCCTACTACTGGAGTGCAACTTTCAGACAGGTGTATTAAGATGAATGAAGCACATCAGATACTTGATTCTTCACACCACAGATCTAGTCCTGTGCATTCACACTTCAGAAGTTCAAAGGAAAGCAGCATGTTCTTAGGAAGAAGGAAGATCTAATTTGTTTAGTTCTTACACTAAAGACATCTGTGCTTTGATAGTCATCGTGAAACAGCATGTTACAACCCCTGCAGGACTCACAGGCATTATATTTGTGGGCCAAACAGATTCCCATGAGTTTTGCCATGTCAGAGCCCTAGAACACTGAAGCCCTCTCTGCTCTCCAAAAGCAAAATTTAACCCCTTCACAACAGGCAACATTGCATATTGCCCCTTCCATGCACGTCTGACCCAAATTCTATTAACTACTTCACAATGCACTGACAGTCTTGGGCACTTAGTTTGTTTTTCAACAGGCTGCATTGTTAGTGAGGCAGAAATACACATGTAGAATACATGAGGTTCTTTTGCAATAAAAGGTACTATCACAGATATAAAATACGACTTGTAGAAGGAAAAAGAGAAGATCTTCTGAAAGTACAAATCTTGAGTTCCTAACTTACATCAAGCACTTCTGGAAGTTCTAGCCTCAATTTGGTGGAATTATCATGCTCTCTCTCTCTTACTACCTTCATGTACCAATTTCACCAACAGGAGAACCAAAGCCTCTTCCAGCACTTTGATATTCCCCAGGTGAGATTTTCTACCCACAATGAAATCAAGAATCACTCAACAGCACATGAGTAAACATCACCCTCAAAAAGTTGTCGTTCTCCCAGGATATGGCATGATACATCAAAAGTCCCACCCCACTTAAATCTTATCTTTAGAACTGAGACACGAAAAAGAATTCAAGCCTACACATTCTGGACATCCCTACAGACAAGCTGTAACTGAAGTCCATTTATGCAAAGGAAGAATGGATTACACACGTTCAGAGACATAGGAGTGGTTTAATTTATTTCCCTAACCCACACCCTGGCAATTATCATCTTTGTCATAAGGGTAATGATCCATTCAAGAGTGGCCCTACCCACCTCTCACTCTCATCTGCAGCCTTCTCTGCCTCCTCCAGCTTCTGCAGGGCAGTAGCCAAGCGCTCCTGAGCCCGATCCAACTCTTCCTCAACCAGCTGGATGCGTCTGTTCAGAGAAGCTACTTCACTCTCAGCCTAAGCACAGGAAGAACAGAAATTAATTCATAATGAGGTACACATCACCTCTTGCAAAAGATTATGCCATATACCTGTTAGTGCCATTTAACAGCATTTCAGTTATTTCTGACTTCATCCACTAAAAAAGCCCATTGCAATGTAGAGAGATGTACATGCCCTCATTGAATTGTGAAGTTATTGCTTAACAGAGGAAAAAGTGATTAATGCTTCCTTTAAATGAAGCACATTAAGGACTGTACAACTTGTACTAGAAGGATCTGCACTGGAAGAATTATGCATCGTTCCCCAAATATTTTCCATTATTGTATTTGCAGACATTAACCAATTATAGTTCCCGTCTTAAGTCACAGAGACTTTACAGAAAGATCCTCCCCCCCCCCCCCCCCCCTTTTTTTTTTAATCAGTCCAACACAAACTACTTAGCCAATTCTTCTGTGTTATCCCAAATACTTTACTTAGGACCTTTAGCCATATTTGGTAAGAATTGTCAAAATATTTCCTAGAGTTCCGTAAGAGGGTTCAATGTAAACATGCAAAAATATACCTAGATCAGCATTTGTAATGAGACAGCTGACACAGAAAGAGGATGAGAACATCCAAGAAATGCCCAAATACCCAGAAGTTTTGTTTACAAGCAAGCTATGCAAGAACTGACAAAGAAGACACCAGCAGAGCCTACAGCCCAGAAAGGCCCTGGTACAGACAACCATCACTTAAAACGCTTCTCCTCTCCCCCACCCCCACTGCCATCCTCAAACATTCCCCAGATTTGCCTCTCTTGCATTACCTGTTCACTTAACCTCCTGTACAACACTTGCAACTCATCCTCTTATCATTACAAGCTTTTACCTCTGATATTCTCAAACCTACACTTGCTTAAGTTGCAAAGCAAGTTCTATAATAAACTCCTCAAGGTAACCTCATTATTAAACTTTATTTCTTTAAAAAGTATTTTAAGGGCAATATATATATATAAAAGGGTCATTATTCCAAAACGTTAATTACTTCCAAGAATAACAGTTATTCTTAATTAGTACTGAAAATGATCTTACTATATATGAGGAAGCACACATCTGGATTTCCTATGAAGTCTAGCAGAGTGGGGTTGTTGAGGGGTGGGGGGGGGGGGGGGGGGGGCGGCAAGCCAACCCTCTATCAAAAGTAGGTACCAAAAGTATAAGTTTGGTACTTTTCCGCTAATTAAAAATTTAAGGAACTGTTATCTGTTGCTTTTGCTAGCCCGAGTCGGTGGAATACAGTTGGCCACAGCTAAAACTTTGCTGTATGTAGCACAAGTAAGAACAACTTACACACCGGACAAGTAAAACAACCTTTGACCTAACAGTAACATTGCCCCACTAGAATGACTGGAAGTAATGCATAAACAGGGAAACTAACATATATTTGAACATTAATGAGTACTGGCAGTGAACATGTAGAACCAGGAGTAGAAAAGACTTCATTCTTAGAGATCCACATTAACCCCAATTTAAACTCTTTAGCAGCAGTACTCCAAACCTCTATCTTCAGACTTTTCGTTTAAACCAGTAAGAATTTGAACATTCTGATTTGAGAAAGAAAGCAAGCTTTCACAAATATTACCCTTGGGAAATTTATAATGTTGCAAGTTAATTATTATCATGTTAAGAGTCCTCATAATGATAAGAGCATACAGTATGCTAAGAAAACACAGAGTGACTAAGTTCAAGTTTTTACTTCCTGCTCTAGTAACTCAGTAAGGGTTTACCAACCAGCCTTATATGGCACAAGTCACTCTGCGGAGCAGGACTTCTCTCCTTATATGGTAAGGAAGGAAAAACCCCCAGTGACATTAAGGGCACTCCCACAGCTAACAGACAAACATAACCTTCTGCATTTTTGCCACAGTCCTTATACACCACATTTTTACAACGAGCGATGACATGGATAAGTTACCATCCGGTGTTAATCATTACTGTTGTAAAAGAGATTCTGTTTTCCAGGAGGAGGAAGAAAAACGCATTCTGTAAATGTGATTACCAACAGCCCCTTGGGATGCATGCACCCAAAACAGAAGGGATTCTTTTGTGAGGCAATGGCTGCTAGGCACAGTCATGAAACTTTTAACAATCTGGTTTAGCAATCAAAAACTGTAAGCTGTGATATGTTTTGGCCACAGCTTTAGCTTTTTTATTGTTTGCCTATCTGTACCTTGCACAGGAAGAAAAAAACCCAAACCCATAACCCTAGCTGGTCACATGCTATACTTGTAAGGGAAGGGTCAGATTCACATCTCAGCTTGCTCGCTACAATGTTCTCAAAGCCTCCCTCCTCAAGCATGCAGGAATACAGCTGCAGCAATTAAAAAAAAATCCACAGGTCTACATGTGCCTGCGAGTTCAGTTTTCTGCCTTTATTCACCCCAGCACTGACCCCTCCAAACAAAAACTTCAATACCACGTAAAACGCTCTCTGTGGAATTCCACATCATCTACACAAGCCAATTCCAGGGAACATTCAAACATTAACCTTCAGGATTCTAAGCCTTACAGCAATGTGGCTGAGCTTTAACGGGAAGACTTCACCAGCAAGCCATAATCACTCTTCCAGCACTATTCCTTCTGCCACAAAAGAGCAAAGCTTCCCATTTTAATGGGAAACACTGTTGTTTAGAACAATACATGTCACTGAAAGTAGGAAAACTGATGTCCTTTAATCCACAAAGCTCTGAAAACGAGTACAGCAGTTTTTACAGATAGAAACCTTACAAAACAAGTAAATGACTGTGACATGATCTCTCACTGAAAAAAACGGATATGTGAAGCAATTTGCAAGAATGCAGTAGTTACACAAGCATAAGGAGACATACTTTGCTCCTTGGGAAGACCACCTGCAAGTAATCAGAAGGCTCCTCCTTTGAACTTGCAGTCCAGAATGTGCAGAAAACCTCATATTTTAAGACAATCCAACAATCGTTTTTTCTATTATAATAAACTACATAAATACAAAATTTGTTATTTTGTGTTACTTTTACGCAACCACTGAAGACACTAAAACCACCACAAATTGCACTGTGTATTTTATAACAGGAAATATTAAGTCACAGCTGCTAGAATTCCCCAAGGTCAGTGGTAAAGCAAACAACTGCACTATGAATTTTTTGTTGATAACTTCCACCCATAACTACATCTCTCTGCTATGTGAGCCTGTGCTGCTCACACCTGACCTTGTCTCTGCCTAGAACCATGCCTCCTGCTCCCTTCCCATCTTAGCTAGTGGTTCTGGCAAGCTAAACAAATTACAGATGTACAGTGACAGGGGCCGTATCAACACATTGTTGTGGTGTTTTCTGTTACTGTGGGTAAGTACTCGGACACAGCCATCTCAGGTTCAATCCATAGTACATGTCTTTAACATGCTGACGTCCCACTGCTAAACGCGTCTGAATGGTATAAACAGACTACTGTCACTTGAAAAAAAAAAAAACCAACCATAAACGCTTGCTCAGAAGGTAATGCAAAGCATCCAGTCTCACACATCTCCCTCGTTCCAGCTCAGCATTCTGCAGTTGGCCAGCAGAGCCGGTGCGGTCCTACACGCCGCAGCTCCGCCTGCCCACGCACCGCGCGGGTCCCTGCGCCGGCCA
>NW_010238000.1:0-23567 GCF_000690775.1 Eurypyga helias | reverse complement strand
CCGCCTCCTTGAAGCCAGCAGAAGCAAGGGAGAGCTGCGGACAGAGACATAAGAGAAGACGGAGGAGATGGTGAGCACATCATTGGGTTGAGGGAATGAATGAGGTTGCGGAGCTGTTTTCTGTGTGAGGTTCTTGCAGGGTGTGTAGTACGTTTGGGATGATTTTGTATCGCGATTGCGGAGTAGCCTTCTTTGTTTGCTGAAGGTTGGTGTTCAAGGTTTAGCAGCGTTCATCAGTTTATTGTGAGATACGCAACGAGGAGTTGATGGATGCAAATGGCTAAAATTACATACGCAAACCACACTCACAAGCGACCCCTAAACAAACCAACGTTGTATTAATCCTGCAATATGTTGGGCAGTTCTTGTCATGGAGGGAAGTCATTGCTCAGGTTATTTGTGGCATGCATGGGAGATGAGTCTCTTTGTAGCAAAGACCAAACAAAACTAACCTATTTCTTTACAAACGTGAAATCCGTTACAGACTTAAAAGCCAAACTTGGGTGTTGGGTTTCTTTTTTTTTTTTTTCCCCATTCCCCCTGCAGTATTGCTGTACACGATTAAAATCTAATGTTTCCAGAACTTAATCAACTCTTTTAAAATGTGCACTTCTAATGTGCAATTAGAAAAGTGTGTAATTAGTAAAGACCGTCTCTTTCCCTCCCTTTCTCTTATTTTTTTACATGTAGGTACTTATGTATGTGGAAAGGGGAGTTCTTAAAACGTGTACTTTGCTTTTTACAGTGTACTGTTGTGCCATAGGTAGGTCACAATCAAAATGTGAATCTTAGCATGTTAAAAAACCCACAACCCTAAGCAGATATTTTTACGTCAATTGAAGACCTGTTTTTATGCTAATAATATCTTAAACAATAGATACAAGTTTGTGGGGGGAAAAAATGATGGTTTGTATTAATGGGAATGCTTTATAGTAAAAATCATGATTGTAAATGACAGAATATTGACATTGGCTGATTGTATCTTCTTGTGGATGAGATGCTGCAGTCTGTGTTAAGTACATTAGCCCTTTAAGATTCCATAAATTTAAACACATTTTGTTTACAAAATTGTGCAGGACTGCGTGGTGCAGTAGTAAAATCTGAAATTTTAGTGGCTTTAGAAATGTTGCAATGCACTGCAAAAGAGAAAAATTGCAGTTTGATATTAAATCTGCTGTGAAAAGGAAAGATTTGTTATACTAAAGCAATACAGCATATACATGTTGACTAAAGTAACTGAAAGGGCTGGGTAGTTTGGAGTTGCTACAGAAAAAAATAAGTTGTGAACTGTGCTGTACTCTTTATCAAGCAAGATATTTGGGTGGATGACTGTTAAATTTATTTTAAGCAATATCTCTGTAAATGGTTGTGTGAAATATTTAAATTATATGCTCCATTAGGCAAATGGGTTTATCATCCCGTTGCTTGGCTAAAGGAATGCATTAGGAGGGGAAGGTTTAGAAGAACAATACCATTTGACCGCATAGTTTCACTGCATAGTTTACCCTCATGCATTGTTCAGAGATACATAGAATGTATTTTATTTGACATCTGTGATCTTTATAAAGTTGGCTTTACTGATTTTATTTTTATGCCACAGTTGCTGTCAACATAAATAACTGAATTTAAATGAATATAACCATAGATTTGACCTACCATTTAGCTAGAAAGGATGAAACTTGTTCCCTTCTTTGATTTTCATCTATTCATTCAAAATATCTGCAATGGATTTCAGTCACAGCAATTCTTTAAATTGGAAGAAGTGTTACAAATAGAGATTACCATTATATTGCGGTAGGACACTGTACTAGAAATGGCTACATTTCCTGGCTTTTGCTTATAGTGCAGATTTTGTACAAACTGCACTTTAGAGAAGATATCTTATGCTGTAGACCATCTGTGTGCATATTACAGTTATATAAAACTAAGCTTCTGTATTTGATTTTATGTAATGCAACACATTATTTCTGCAGTGCTCTTGGTGGATCTTGGTTAGTGTCAGAATTGATAGGCTGTGAGGAAAACCTGTTAGAATTCTTGTGCTACCAGGTTTATAATTTGTTGCTCTTAATATTTTATTGTGTGAGTATAAATAATTGACGTAAACAATGTAAACAAACACGGTAGCAGCTAAGTGTGAGATTACATTTAGTTTATGTCTTTACAGTTTAACCGGCGTATGACAATGTCTTGTCTACTGTGAGTGCATGCTATTCCTAATAGCCATCATAGTAATTGTCAACACTGAAAGGTTAGGTCAAATTTATTTACTTTATTGCCTGTCTCTACAGAAGGATGAAGAAGGCCAACTCTAGGGTTACACGGGTATGGATAGGGAAAGAATTTAATAGATGTGTTGTGTGCGTTTACCTTATTTGGACTTCGTGTGAGTTACCTGGAAGTTAGCACTGAGATTTCCATCAAGATTAAAATCTACATATGTTTAGAATAAGTATTTTTTCCGTAATGCAAAACACAGAGTATCCATGTCACTTGGCAAACGTATTTTCTCCAGAGAAGGGCATAAACTCAGGATCTTGCTAAAACATTACAATAACAACAAGGTGATCTTGATGTAGTCTCTTAAATTCCAGGAAGGATGTGGTCTATATGTGTGCTGAAGCAAGGTTGGCCACCTTTCTCAACATGTGAAAAAAGTAGCAACCGTCTTACGTAATGAAGTGGGGTTTATTTCCCTCAGCCAACTTGTGTAAAAGAAAGCCAAACCCAAAAAATTCTGGTGCAGTTTTTTTTGTTCCCTGTTTGTACCTTTCACTACTACCCTTGCATTTCACATGCGGTCCAAAACCAGCTCTAAAGCTACTTCTGGTTCTATATGCTGAGGTTCTAGAGGTCTAGACCTGCATTAGCTTAGGTCGCGTTCATTTTAAAATAGTCAGACAACTAAATCCAGTTCTTATGTGTCTGCTTTTCTGCGATGTCGTAAGAACCTGCAGCACAATGTAGTAAAATCCAATCTCTTGAAAGGCTGGCAGTCAACCCTCTAACAGTCACGTTTTCAAGAAGTGGCATTTTCGGTGTGGTGTGTAAATGGCTAATCATTTAATAGTAAGTGGACAGCATCTATTCATCATTAATTTATACACACTACATCAAAATACCATTTTAGAGTCCTGATGAGACTTACTGATTACCACTGTGTTTCAGAGTAGATTGACAATTTTACCCACCAACATACATGCCTTTCTTGGAATTTCAGTTAATCCTGGGGATAAAATTGTACAGGAGATCCAGTAGGAATATATATATGTGTGGCATTTTTAAATATTGTAATGTCTTGTAGAGAACACTTCAGCTTAGTTAAAGAAGTTCATATCTACTCACTACTCAATCCTACAAAGAACATGACTGAATGTTTCTTACCATTACTGGGGGTGTACCACTACTGAAACCAATAAGTAAAGTACCACTATACCCCTGAAATGACTAGCTTTATTGATTTTTTTTTTAAACTGATTGTTACTTCATCAAATTTAATGAAAGTTAATGCTGTGTTTATACCTTAATATTTTGCTATATTTTTGTTGTCCACTCTAGAAAAAAATGATAGAAATGTCACTGGTTCCAAGTAAGAGTCACCTGAAGTTGGTTCTAAGAGGCTGGCCACAATGAAGTCAAGGGATCTACTTAAGTATGTCTTTCAAAATCAGGCCTTCTGAGGAGTTAATCTAAAAAAAACCCCAAAATTATTTTTGTTTGATTTGTACCTAAATCTATGTTTTCTCAAGTGTAGATTTTTTTGCACAAGAGAGAAAATGTTTACTAGCAATAATACACTGAGGAAAGAACTTGCGAGCCTAAGCATGTGCAGTTCTGCATCTCTCCACATACCTCATTGTGAAGCATCTCTTTGGTCTGATTCTTCAAGTCTTAATCCTCTGAAATCAGCTGATATTCATTACCATGAGACAAGTTGAGTGATTTTGAATATAGAGTATATTTAGAAAGAGCAAACTTGTAATATTTAGATCACAGATTCCAAGCTGAGTAGTCCGAGAAAGTAATTTTAATCCAACACTTGTCTAACGGTGGTACTGATGGTGGCAATATTACAAGATACTAATATCCATTAAGAATACATGGGCGGGATTGTGCTTCTCTGCTTCATTTTCCAGTTTATATTGCCCTGGGCAGACCTTTCTGTTTCTGAACTACACGCAGACTCTCTACAGACATGATGTCTTTTTTGGACAGTTTGCGCTGTTTGTTCCATACGGTCCTTGGCTGCAGTGTTAAATTCCTCTGTGCGTGCCTCAGTTGATGCTGCTTATAATTATGGTTTTCCTGCATCTCAGGGCACATGCATTTTGTTTCAGAAGCTGCAACAGGGTTTCCGTGAGCTGCTGTGAGGATATATGCCGAGGCACCACTAATCTATTAGCTTAAGATTTCTAGGTCAGGGAGAAATTGAGATATTTTGCTATCTAAGCAGTATCATCTCTTTGCTGCTTCAGTGCTTACATGACATCTCAAGTTGGCTGAAGATGAAAAGGACGCTGTCAAGGTATCTTTCACAATTTCATTTTTATTATTTATTTTGTTTGCCTTATTATTGCTGTCATAAGCCATTGGAAGCTTGAAGTGTAGTGCCTTGCCAACAGGCCTTTGTCCTCCAGAGCAGTTACTGTTTAGCTGCTTATGGTTTATTTAAGAGTTGTGAAGCATTTACTGTCTTCTGAAATATATTACTGAAGAGTTACAGCTTAGACATTGCAAGCGAGAGGAAGTAGTGAGCCAAATCAGTTTGGGTCCGATCCTTACAGTGAGTAGATATGGTAAACTCAAAATGTTTCTTCTTTTCTTTATTTCCTTCAGAATTTAGTAATTCGGGGGTATAGAATTAGGCATCAGTGCTTCCTTTGCACAGTCGTCCTTGAGAGTGGGCTTTCTAAGGGATTGATACCAATACTTGTATTCTTAGTTGGATATACTCTGAATTATCTAACGAAGTAAGGCTTCTTACAGGTGCAGTGGTATTGACTGACTATGAGGTGCTGAGCAGCAGCTTATTTTGGAGAACCGACCAGAAAAGTGTATCTTTACAGGTTTCTTTTCTACACTTAATTTTATCCCCACTTGTTTCTGCTATCATGCAAGGAATGATCATGGGTTTTTCTGTAGAGAAAAGTGCTACCTTAACTTGTTGCTGTAAGATAGACTTATCCTAATTGATCTGCATTTGTAGCAATGTGAAGTTAGTGAAACCGGAGCTACTGTTCCCAGCAATTTAATTGCCTGTTCTTCACCTGCTCTGGAGGTGTAGTTTCTACCCATGAGTTGGACGTGTATCATCACAATTCCTCCATGGGACCTTATTGCAGTAAACATTCTTTATTTAATTTGGGTTACATGATAAAATTTTAAGTAACTGCTGTTGTGAAGTGACAGAAGCAATCACACAGACTGTCACTGAATTGTTCCTATGGCTAAGAAACTGTATTGCACTGTTAAACTACTCAGCAGTGTCCACATCTACTGGATTCACAGCTTGATGAAAGCTGAATGTATGCATTGATATTGGGTAGGATTATTTTTGCAGGTTTAAAATTAAAAAATAATCATCTTTTTGACAGTGTGCAAAATGGGAAAGGTTGCAGAGAATCCCCAGAAGAAAGCCAATTGCAGAGTTACTTCAAATATGGTTCATAAAGCGCGGGTTGTGTTGGGGAAGGAGAACGTGAGATGTGACACTTCAGTTGGAGTTGGTAACTTCAGGCATGTCAGCTAGATGCCAGAGTTAGAAAGGGCAGCCACTTCTGGCCACAAATAAAAGCAGCGGATAGAGAGACAGACTTCTTTGGAGGTTGATTCAGTCTCTGAGTCTGAATCAACTGTTTTAACTGACACTTTGAAGGAGCCTCTCTCTCTCCTGAGTAGCAAATATAGATAGTATATGCAGACCAGCTTCCTAAATTAAGCATGTATGGCAGGTGCTGAAAGCGAGACAGCGTGAATATTTGTCTTGTTACATATGCATCAAAACTTCTAAGAACTTTTATGTGGTGGGTATTTTAAATGCTCATTGGTGGGCTGAATTTTCTTTACACAACTGTTCATACACCTCACCTAAGGGGTTAATTGTACGAGGCTGAAGGGAACAAAATAATTTTGTTCATTTTGTGCAGTTGTCAGAACTTTGAAATAGTTCTGTTGACGGTTGGTTGAGTTTCTTGTGATGTGTAGTGATATAACATCAATCATAGCAGTCTAGTAGAATCCATAAGCTTACTGCTGCAAGAGTTTGTGATTCTGTTTTGCTCTTCCTGGGAAAGAGGGAAGCTTCACAGCACTGCCTGTGGAGGGAAAGGTGGTGAGCATGACTTATGGTCTTATATTGGAGTTTGTCAA
Organism: Eurypyga helias; assembly: GCF_000690775.1. Taxonomy (NCBI): domain Eukaryota; kingdom Metazoa; phylum Chordata; class Aves; order Eurypygiformes; family Eurypygidae; genus Eurypyga; species Eurypyga helias. The sequence continues at coordinate 17,198 of NW_010238000.1, read as the reverse complement.
GGACAATCCCTCTTGTATCAACTGGGGATGCATGGGAAATGCAATCAAAGTGTCTCACTAAAAAGTGTTCCTTTTTAAAATTGTGTGTTTGGGTTTTTTAAGGAATTGCAAGGTTTTTTTTAAATGTTACAGTGCTTCTCTAGAATGTGTACAGAAAACTGATTATTGGTGTAGGTATTTTTAACAATATTCTGTTCTTTCCTTTGAGACATAATCCTGATATTTTGTTGCTGCTCTACAATAGGTTAAAATGGCATAAAGATGAGATTGCTGGAAGTAGGAAGACTATTTCTCATGTCTGGATCTTTTTCTCCATTTTCAAGGACCAGTGACAATGAATATTCTTGTTTTGCTATGTGTCTACTCTCAAGTATTTAAAAGAAACATGCTTATATATGCTAACATTAATGAAGTGTTTCATACAATTTTGATAACATCTATACTTAACTTTTCAATACTTTACAAATCTGTGGCTTATGTTTAGTAGTATGCTGTTGTATATTGCTGTCAGGTTTTGATTTAGAAATAAACTATTTAAAAAAGTGAAATCTAACATTCCTTCTGCAAGTCTTTATTTGCTGCAAGGAAGCTTCAGTCACATTGATCTGTGAAATGACAATAACTGTCCATAAAATTTTGGTTCAGCATTGCATATCAGTAAGTGCACACCAATAAGTATCCCAAGGTATTAGAAACGTAGTTTTATGTATGCAGTAGCTATAAATTTAACATTTTTCCAGTATGTTTAAGACAATCTCTTCTGCTTGAATAAACAGCACCTTTGACTTTATTTTATCAATGTAATGTCGAGTGAAATCTCCAACAAGAATCCTAACTTAAACTGGCAGTGTTCTGCTTCTTTGCACCACAGGATGGGTCATGCCATGCTGGTATAACTTCTTCACATATTTTTGGACTGGTGGTTCTTTAATTCAGTGTGACAATACAAGTAGTGAGTTATTGACGGTAGCTAAAGTGAGACCATTATGACTGTAATCAATAAGACACCTGCATAGAATAACAACTACTACCAGGGACATATTTAGTATTGATTCAGGAATTTATGCTGTCTCCACTACACCCAGTCTGCTACTTCCATAATTTATGTAATAAAATATCTACTTTAGCGAAGCTGTTACCAAGTTAAATACCAAGAAATGATGACATATCAAGATGTAAATTACATAGTGAAGATTTTACTACAAGCAGCAATAGCATTTGTTAAATTCCTGTGGGTTCTGATTCAGGACCAAGGCACTTCCTTACTGCAGGCTGAAAGATAATGGAAGTAAAAAAACCGTGTTCCCTCTCCTGAGGCAATACTTAGGGGTGGAGAGTAAGACACTGTTTTCAGTATGATGTGGTGATGGAAGCTTATTGAATTGTATAATCCTTAAGTTTGAAACCTTGGTGGAATTTCTTTACCAGTAACACTCATTCCAGTTCTGCTGTTAAACTGGAATGTAATTTTCTCTTCACTAGTACATCTCTCTGTTTCTTTCTAATAGAGGAATAAATTCTAGATAATAGATGCTGTCCTCTGACTTTCTTTTCAAGCCTGAAGACAGTAAAATTGAACAGAAGGTACAGATTATGACCAGGAATTTGGGAATACCAATATTCCTTTAAAGCAATACCTAGTTTCCTGAAGATATGTGTTGATTTACTTGCTGTCTCTCTATTTGTTTTGTAATTAACCATGAGTCCAATGGAAAATTAGTATGTATTTATACTGAATAGGAGAAAATATCTTGGTGGGTTTTAAGCATGTTAAGAAAACTTTAAACAATGTATCACAAATAATCTTGGTGTGTGAAGCCTATATGAAGCTTGAAATTCAGTTGTTCCTACAGATTCATGTATATTTTATTAATTCTTAATGTGAAAGTCAAACAGAAAACTCAGATTTGCAGGTGTTGCATGCACTAGTATAGCCTTCTCTTTCTGATGGTGTTACCATCTTTGTATCCAAATATGCCTGTAATTTATCAACAGGAGTAATCTCAGTGTAGTCTGGAGAAATATGCATGTCTTCAAATGCACTGTTTTTCAGGTTATTAAATAGAATCCTAGTTCTTGGACAATTTCTAGATGTTGTTTGTTTCCTGTGTTCTGCTCAGTGGCATTATACCAAAACTCTACCTGCTGTAAGAACAATTGCAGCATAAAAGGACTGGTTTGTCCTTTAAATGTTCGAGAGTCAGTACTAACAAGCTCAGCATCAGGGCTGTTTAGTGAAAGCATTCCATACCAAGCTTGCACTAAATCTAATCAAATTCAAGTAGGATATTATATTCTTTTTTATGTAATAGCACATTACATGTTGTTTTGTTGCTTAATGCTGAGGTAAAATTCCCAAAGTATGACAGAGAAGAATCCAGACAGCACAATGTTCCCCAGACAATGCTCTTAGGATTCTATCCATGAGCTAACTCACTGGTTCTTGAGAACACATTTTGTGCTGATATCTTACCCTGTACAAAAGGAGGGTAATTTCTTGGAAGAATATTTGCTGGTTTATCTTTTTTACCAATGTTTCATGATGACATCTTCCTGTAGGTGATAAACAGTCTTTGGCTTTTACAGACTAGTTACTGTGTTGGTGATGGGGTTTTGGAATCCCAGCCCATGCTCATCTATGTATTCAAGGAAATAACCAGCTCATTTAAGACACCACAATCCACTCTTGCTGTTTTGAAGCAGAGAAGCAGGATGATAACTCTGCTTTCAGGAGCTTCAGTTTTGAAGGGGCTGAAGAACTAAGGTTAAACGGAACTGAAGCTTGTTTATATTCATTCAGCTCTCCAAGAAGTTTTCATGTAACTTGTCTAGTGACATACAGCCCAATAACATAATTCTTGTTTTGTATTGTTAGTGGCTTTTAAATTGAAAGTTAGCATAAATTCTGAATATTGTATAAATGTTAAATGTATAAATGTTAATCTCTTCACAATGCTAGGCAAGTATTTGCATTTAGATGATGAGGAGATAATACAGGGTTCTGTTTTCCAAGGGATTTTTGCTTCCTGACTGTGTGAACACACTTTCTTCCCAATGCAAAATTTTGATTTTTCTAGTCAGTTACCATTTTATTATTTCTAAGTCTTACTGAGAGGATGGAAAATTCACTAAGGAATTTCTTGAGCTGTTGGACCTTCTGCTAACAAGTAGCAGAAGTCTGATGAGTTTTGCAGCTTGGCTTGCTTAGGTTTCCTTTGAAGGAAGATCAGTGGTGATTGAATCCTGAGTAAAAGGAATATGTGAGAACCATCCTGTGATTTATAAATAACTTGATATCTCTTCTGAGACTTTTCAGTGATACCTTAGGAATTTAGGCCCAAGTTCTTAAATGGATTTAACCACCCAGTTCATGTTAAATTCCATTATGTTTCTTTACAATAATGTCACTGAAACCAAGGGAATTAGGTTCAGGAATCCTTAAAAAGGTTTGGATCATAGGTATAAACTTACCTTGACTTGTTTCTTTTAGGGCTAGATGGTTGTTTCAGCTTTATTTTAAAAAAACAAAGGATTAATATGGTAAGATGTATTGACAAGTATGTTGAAAGAATTACATTATTGCAATTATTTTAAATTGCAGATCAGTTTGGGAAAGATTTCCATTTCCTCAGACTGCCTAACTAAGAGGAGCTTTTAGCGTAAAACTCATTTTTTTTCACTTTGCTTACTCTAGGGTATTTTTGATGTCCAAATATAAATGTATATTTGTATACATTTGTGATGTCTCATTAGCTACTGAGACTCATGGGATTTGGAAGGCTTGAGGTCATGCAATAAACATGAGAATTCCTTTTTCACCATGCTTGTTTAAAACTGCCCTCGAGTATTTAGTACGTTCCCAAACTTGAGTAAAAAAAGTTCAGAGGTACTTAAAACTGTGAAGAGTTTAAAAAGACAAAGTTTTCATTAATACTATTGTAAACTGTGTAATTAAATCCAATCTCCAGTTGAGATTGTATAATTTGGAGAATATTGAACATCCACACTTGCCTCAGGCTGTCTAGTGGACTATATTGCCCACAATTAAACAGATGAATGCACAAATAAGGATAGGCATCCTTCCAAACAGTTCTGTCTATATTTAGCAAATTCTTCTCATTTCCCTCTCTGTAGGAGGGTAGTCGTGTTGGTAACCTCAGTATTGGCCAACAGAACTGTGAGTGTCTTAAGTCCTGTCCTACAAGATGTTTTCCTTTCCCATATTGTTTTGACCTTGTACTCTCTTCCTGTCCTTTGGATTAAATCTTTTCATGTCCTAAATGAGAAATTGGCTTTGCATTCTCCATCTGAACACAGAAATAAGTAAAAGTGAGTTCTCTGTGCCACAAAGGAATAGGAAGAACCTGAAAATTACACTAGTTAAATATTCTGAAATTTATGAAGTATATAACTAAATCAGGGCGGTGATAGAGAGACACCTTCTTTTTATGGAAACCAGAGCTATAGATGCTCTAACTTTTTTTTTTTTTAATATTAATGTAAATCGAAGGATTACAGTGCCTCTTATTAAAATGCAGCAAGCTTTCTATGTAACGTTATCTTTAGAAAATACCAAATTCACAGTTTGTCTAGTTTTCTTAACTGATATTTGGATTTTCCCTTCTTAAATTTCCGTATTGTCCAAATATGCATTGAAGTTGATGGTTTAGCTGGCAGGTTTGAAAGATACAGTCTAATTCATAGTATGTCTGCATGATTTTCAAAAAAAAAAAAAAAAATTACCAACTTCAGTTTAAGAAAACACAAATAACTGTTTAATCTCATACTTGATATGTGGAGGTGCTGTGTTTCAGTAGGGTGACCTTGTACCTGTTGGATTTGAAACTAATGGCTGTGAATGGTCTTTTTTTTTCTCTCCTCCCTTTTTTTAAGAGCAATATAAAGAAACTTTCTTAATTGTTCAACAGGTGTCAAAATAAGATGCCAAAGCTTATGTTGCAACGAATCTTAAAGAAATAGAGCACTGAGTGGAAAAGCATTGGAAATAGAGAGACAGAAAACAAGTCAAAGCAAGTGAAGTCATAAAGACCGTAAGATATTCTGGTCCATCTTGTGGAAGATTCTTCGTAGAGCACACAAAATCTTTGCTTCAGACTTCAATGTTGTGTAGTAATTCAAGGAAGAGACTTTACATTTCCTTCCAGTTCCACTTCTGCTAATTTTAGAAGAAGTTATTTCACGTGCTTCTGCTGTTTTTACTACCAAGTACCCTATTTCTCCAGATTTAAGTGTTCTAAGGTCAGAGATACCACTCCTGGTATATCAGATTATGATGAACTGTATAATACTAATTTTGGTAACATAATAGCTACCTTAGCATGTGTTATGTTTCCTGTGGCAGCTGCACCTCTGAACCTTGTAGGTCTGGGACAGCAGTCCGAGTTTAGCACTTCCTTCCCTTTCTTATACTTAAGGAAAATAACTATTTCCTTTTCTTTCAAACAGGAATTTGTGTAGGTACCATAACCTTCATCTGCATTCCTACAGCTAAGTGCCTGGCTTTGATATTTTAGAATTACTTAGTAGTTATGTCAAAAAGAATATTCTGTAAGGTGCCAGCATGTTACATCATTCCTTTGTCATCACAGAAACCTGAGCTGCAGAGTAGACAAACAATTTCACATCGGGACTTCAGCTGAAGTTTAGTTGTGTGGGCTTTCCTTTGGGGCTGGACAGCTCTGCTCTTCTGCCTTTTGAGCATCTTCTATGTAATGTCAGCGTCCCAAGAACTGATCATTCTGGTGTTTAAAAATTTCTTCATTCTTACTTATTTGTGTTGTTTGGTTGGGTTGTGGGTGTGGGGTTTTTGTTGGTTGGTTGGTTTTTTTTGCCAGTTCATATGGGTTTGGTTTTGTGCTTCAATGGCTCCTCTCTTTCGCTCTCTCTGAGAATTGCATGTTTATTATATTTAGTGACGACAGTTCCACTTCCTTTCAGCCTTTGTTTTGCTGGACTAAATAATTCAAACTCTTACTCTCAGCTCATAAAATGGCTAGTCCATTCCCAGTTAGTTCCAGTAATCCATATCTGTGCTGAGTCAGTCTCTTTCTAATGTGGATCTCTGGAATGTACTGAATTCTAGATGCAGTTCTTAGGTTGTCACATACCCTGGTATTAGCAATTCCTGCCTTCTACTGAAAATAGGTCACTGTTAGATCTTAGTATTGCATTCTCCTTTCTCACACACAGCTCTCCCACTTTTTATGAGGTTGACGAATGCTTTTTTCCCCCTCTCCTGAAGAAATCCAGGCTAGAGTTACAGTTTTTAAGCTTTACTGAAAATGTATGCATCTTAAAAAATAAATATTTTTGGTTTTCAGATATAATCTCATATATTGTGTTTTGTTGCTTTTTTCCACCAGACTTGATGAAGGGGGTTGTATAAAGAACCAGGCATTAGAGATTAAACAGGAGCTTAGATAAATAGGGAATATCCCACCTAACACTCAAATAAAATAGCTAAGTTTTAGCAAAGAGGGTGTTTACTGCTCTGCTCCTTGTTTCAGTACTGTGACGTTTCTCTTGTACTGTGGTCAGTTTGAGAGACGATTCTAGTAATGCTGTTTCAGGACCCTCTGTCTGGAAAAGGAGGAGGGGTTTATGTGAACTAAGAGACTACACAGGGTGTATTAGAGAATGCTGGGGTACTAGCCAGGGAGCAGGGAGGTTGCGATTTTTTTTCTCCATCAGGAGATGGGCATTGGTTGGACTGAGAGAACTGCAACAACTGGCCATAGAAATGTTAGGCATAAATAGGGCTATGCATTGGCTTTTTATTGGTTTTATCTTTTGTGCTACAGGCTTAGGACCTGTGCAATAATGAATGAATATTGCTGCGTTTCAAAATGCTTTGTTTTACTTTAATAAACACATTGGTTTCTGATCCCTGTGGTGAAAGGATTTAGAGGTGCCAAATGCAGATGTGTCTCTTGCAGTAATGCAGTTGGGGAAATAGGCTAGAGGTTAGTGTAGATGTGATTGTACTGAGTGGTTCCACCAATGATGTGGGAAGCAAGGCCTGTGAGAGGAGCTTTCTAGCCCTTGAGAGACCTAAAAAAATCTGGATTGTAGTTTGTCATAGTACCACAGAAGAAGGGAAAGACTAATGAGAATTACAGAATAAGCACAGCTATTTCCTGTGAAAAGAGATTGAAGTCTAGGGGAAAGCAGCTGGTCTTAGAAAGAGTGCTGGGGTTTTTTTAATTGTGTTTTTTTGTGTTGTGAGTGTGTGGGTTGTTTGTTGTGTGGTTTTGTTTTGTTGTGGTTTGGTTTTTTTTCCCCACCCCAAGCAATAAACCAAAATATTTTGTTATTGTAAAAGCTTCAAAAACAGTAGTACCGGTATCTCTGTTCAAGAGCTATTGTTTCAAGACCTATTGTCAAGAGGTATTTTTTCAGAAGTAGACAAACTTTGGGGCTGTATTCTACAGGAAAAGTCACAGTCCCTGGAGAGTTTCTAACTTGGGTTAAATTCAAAAGATAAGTGATGTAGAGATCTCAGCTTTACTGTCTGCGTAGTGGCTCAGTGGATAAATCTAGAATTTCATGTAGTGTTTGATTTAAATGAGCTTTCTACTGTCTGTAGGTCTATTAAGTATATCTGCACGTATCCATGAGACTGCTATACAGAGAATATAATTATTTTCTTTACCATTTTGAGTGATGTGAATGGAATCGATACCACTTACTTTGCTTTTCATTACTGAAATGTTGACCAACCTTATCTTACTTGTGTCAAACAGATCACAAGACCCTTATTTACACACCATTTGACCTTCTAGGACATTCTTCAAAGAGCTGGCAGGCTTAGCATGTCACATTTTTCTCACATGAAGAAATTAAATCTAATTAGGAGGATCCTACTAATACAATGTAGATATAGGTTACAGGTGCACACAGTGTGTGGAGAGTCCAGAATTAAAATAGCTGTAATGAAGAAGGAGGAGGAGGGAAGGCCCTGAAATAGGCTGACTTTTTTTAGACAAGATTGATACTTTAGTGACTTAAGTCTCTGCACAGATATAAAATATTTACAGCAAGTTGGAGAATTCTAATGGGGAATGAAATCTCTCAAGGCATTTTCTTCTGGCGAATATAAAATGACAAAGGAATTATGCACAAATATAATAATTACAGTTTTAGTATTGGTGATTAACTGCCTGATACTCCTTTCTCCCTTCGCTCAGGTGTAGTGTGACTGAACACACCTGAATTCATTATGTCTTGTAAGAGGAGAATTATGCAAAGAATTGACTTCTTGGGAAACCTTTAACATTCCATTGCCTGTTAACATTGTCTTTCTTACAGCAAATGTCACTCGAGACTTTTGTAATAAAGAACAAAAAAATGCTTGTGCATTCTTGTCATCTCACGTGAAATCAAGTGCCTGATTTCTGATAGAAATCTCGAGAGCACTGAGTTTTTAGTTTCTCCCAGTTCCACCTCAAAAGAATTGCTTGCATGTGTCTTTGGCGGCAAGAAATGTTAATAGTAGATTCTTACAAGAAACTAATTATTGAAAATATCTTTGATGCTATGAAATTGAAAGAAACTTATTAGGTATGTACCCTAAGAAGGCAAAACCCAACTGATTTAAAGTAGGTGTAATATCCCAGGGTAAAAAATGTATGCCTGTTTTGTATGTCCGTGTGTGACTAGGGAATTTAGAGCAGTCATTGGAAGATGAAGGAATCCAGCTCTCCGCATTATTGGACCCAGAGGCCATACTGTGTCATTACTAATGCATTCAGGCATGTTCAATAAATTTCATGGTTATACATCTTATTGTCATTTTCAGAGCTCATTGATTTAAGCAGCTCCCACTGATCAAGAATACTACAACAGGCAGCACATCCTAATATGCTGATAGGTACAAAGTGGAAAAGTCTTATTTTGATCAAAAACCAAGAGGGGGGGAACCCCACTGTAACGATTAACTGAACGCTGGAGCAAGCTGCCCGGAGAGGTTGTGGAGGTCATGTTTCTAGAGATTTTCAAAACCTGACTGGAGAAGATCCTGAGCAACTTGCACATAGTTGCCTCTGCTTTGTGCAGGGGAAGTATCCCGGGTCGTCTCCAGCTCTCCTTTCCAACCTCAACCTGTGATTCTGTGAAAGTAAGTTAATAACTGAATATCCTTAAAATTTGCTACTTCTTGAAGAAGACACCATAAATTGCAAGGATCCTGGTGGTGCAAAGGGCAGGAAGCCCAGAAAGGAGTTTCAGGGATGCAAGACAGTATCCCTCTATGTTTCTCACCAGTCAGCATAACCCATCAGTGAAGCTCCTCGCACTGGCAAAGGGTGTGAAGGGGGAGCTGGAGGGACCCAGCTGTGGGGCAGGCTGGGTTATGGCTGTGGTTTAGAGGGTACCGTTAGCAGCTGCATTTATGAAACTCCAGTCTGTTTGGTTTTAACCAACTTAGTTGTGGCCATTCAAATTAACACTTAAGGTCAAACTTCTGCCTCTAGTGAAATTTTAAAAATTTATTTAAATTTAAAGGCTTCCACTGTCACTTTATACAGCTGGATTCGAAGCTTACTGAATATAATCTTCTAATGAGTTTTGGCTTTGCCAGTAGATACGTGTTTCTTCCATTATCTTGTTTGTTTTGATTTGGTATTTTGTACTTCATGAGTAATATTTGCAATTACTTTTCTACAATACCATGTTCGTAACGGCAGCAGGAAGCCATAGTTAGCTCAGCTGGAACAGTTTGGCCTCTAGAGTTCTTGTTATCGCATTCAGAGTAAGAAATAACTGCCTGCTTGTCTTTGTGGTATTCTGATTCCCTTCTTCCCCTCATTCCCTTTCCTTGTTCAGTATTACTTTATTGGTTAGGCTTAAGACAGATGGTAGGAATACTGAATCCAAGTTGATTGTAACAGATATTGTCTGACACTGGTGTGTCTGTAACTAGGAAGATGAAAACAATGGACAGTAAATATTTTGGACGAGCAGAAAGTTGCTAAAATAATTCATAATTGTCTTGCCTTTTAGACTGCATAAACAAAGGGAAAATGATTTCCTTTTATTTATGCACATTTTGAAGAGCCTCAGAATTGCTGTGATGGTGTATTGAGCTGTATTTCTGCTCGGTGCTCGCTGCTTTTTCTTGACAGATTTAATGTTACCGATAAGTTTCGTCAGTGAAGTCTTCCTGTTGAGAAAGTGGTACTGTGGCACAGTCCTGGCATCAAAGATCTGCGCTTGGTTTTCACCTTTACGACTGGTCTGCATTAAAGCACCTTGAGGATATATTTGTAATATTAAAATAAAGGTGCTTAGCCTTTGTTTAAAATCCTGTCTCTGTGGAACTAGGTTACCTAATGAACATGTTTTACTCATCTCATGGGGACAAAGCCTGTTAAATCTGGGGCAGCAAAAAGAAACAGTTTTTGAACCAAGTCATCATTTTCAGCATCAATAGAAGGTCGTGCCCTTGTCAGCCAGCATTGGTTCAACATAAGGTTCGAGTCAGAATTGGCTGCGTTATTCTTAGAGCTGCTCTTTGAGACATTCACCCTTTACTATGTTTGGAACTGCTAATATGGTGGGTCTTTTGAATATTTATGAGAGACTTATTAAGGTAGTCCTTACTGCAGTTATTCAGTGTATATACTCATTAGTTCTTGGTAACTGGCCTGGCAGAAAGAAGTTTGTTCAAGCTCATGATAGACCACTAGATCAAGTGCAAGCTCATGATAGACCACTAGATCAAGTGCTTCTTTTCCATCATTTCTTCCCTCCTTAGTCTTGCGTGTTTCTTGCCTGAGGTTGTATTTGTACTGATCCAACGCTTTTCTTATGATTCTTCCATCTCCCTCAGTGCTGCTTCAGGAACAACATGACCCTCTTAATGAAATCTTTTGTGACAAACTGAATTTATGTGTACGTGCTCCACTTGATAGGATGTTTCATATTTGTGATGAGGTTTCCTCTTTGTTCTGCTGTACTTAAAAGCATTTACTTGCCAGAGTTGAAGATAAATAAAGCATCCTGTTAACTAATTAGATAAATTTTCAACAAGTGTCATCCTAACATCACTGGAATTACTGTATTAAGACATCGTGTTACCTTGTAACTTTTAAATTATGAAATGAAACAGAAAACTTACCGTAGAAGGTGAAGGTACACAAGGAGAATATATGGTTTTTGTAAGGCAGCCAAATGCTGACCTGTTTACAAGAATGGAGGGGAAGTTTTCCTTTATAAAAGCAGTTTGCAGATAGCTTTGTTCATATTTTTTAGATCTCTTAACAGCCATCTATGTTGGGATAAAGGAACATAATTTTTAAAAGTTGGTCTGTAAAATTACTAAAACCAGAAGACAGCTGTAATTGCTAAATGAATAAAATTGATGGATTGAATAATTCAAACTTTTAAAAGCCTGAATTTTCTAATTTAATTTCTTTTTATAGTGTCTTTCTAACTTTGTTTTAGGGAAAGTAGAATTTGGGGGTGAAAGTTGGGAATACAGTTTTGTCGTATGAGCACAAAAAGTGTGCTGAAAGTCACAACATCTTAATATCCTAAAAGATATAGAAGAAATGGGAGATTTTTTCAATGTAACAGTCATCCTGAGGTGAAATCTGTAGTATTGAGAGCAAAGAAAAATAATTGTAGGGGTGAAAGAGAATGAAGTGAATGGAACTAGGAGTTATCTCCTACCAACCTTGTTCGAAAATTGGAAAAAAGTAGCAGACAATCAAATAAGATGCTGTTTGTGGATACATGAGCAACCTGTTATTATTGCACAGCCTATTTGTGAAATAAAGGAATGTACAACTTTGAAAATGTTCCTGCTCCTTCTACAGCAAAGAAACAGTAGTAATTGGACCATCATTACCAAAGCTATTTTTTACAGAGTTCTTGACTAAGACTGATTTGCTTGTTTCAGATGTTAGGTATGCTCTGTACTCATTTTAAAGAGTATGTCACCCTTAATCAGGAGTGCTATACATTTTCAGAATGATGGTGCTTTAAATTTATTGCTTGTCAGCCCTGAGGAATGCTGGTTAGTTCCTTTACAAGTGCAACTTATTGGCTGAGACTGCTCGCTTATAAAACAAGTTTAGGTTTATTTTGGTTGGTTATTGGTTTGTGCTGATAAAATAGTTGCCCTTTTTTTTGGCAATAGACATCTTGATGGAAAATCTGAAAAGTTGGAGCCATTTGGAACTGCTCTTACTCCCACTGAGGTCAGCAGTACAGTTTCTGTGGCGCTCAGAGGGAGTAATGTTATACTGTCTGAATGTGAAGACTTTTCCTCTCCTTTCAAAACTGGCTCTTAATAGTCTGCAATAGCTTCGGTCGCATGAAAACTAAGTAACTATTGTACTTTGTGATTATGAAAAAAAGATGTTTCTGAAGTAGGAGAAAAGTTTTAAGCATTTCTCTTATGCCAGCATATTGAGTGCCTTCTCACAAGGCAAGGAGAATTGCAGGATGAATACTTACTGCAGTGATGGTATACATGGCCTAAATGGTACAGTCACAGATGTTACTGGTCATCAAAACAGAGAATCCAGATTGGAGAGAGCATGGAATTTCATGAACAGATGTTAAGTTTTCAAAGCTATGTATTAGTTCTCAACTCTTAATAGAATCTTAATATAATATAATTTTGGAATTATCATGGATGTCATTTAAGAAAATGGTGGATATTTTAAAAAGTGGATATTTTTAGAAGTGAGGTACTGTATTCACTATGCAGCAACTTCCCCTGGAAGATGCTATTGTAAGTGAATTTGGTATAAAAACCTCTAGCCAATGGTTTCCCCAAAATGATTTGTGAAACATTAAAAATAATTGCCTTTCAGAAATTAATACTAAATAGGTATTTCCAGAAATCTGCTCGTGTGATTTAAATGGTCAGTTTTGATTGTAATGTGCAAAATGGAGTTGACTTGATTTGAAACATATTCCAGGCTGCCAGGTTTCAGACCTGAGACATCCAGAACATATTTTTTTAATATATTGCAAAATTTTTTTTTCCTTGTAATTGACTTTTTTCCCCTAATTCAGTGCTTGTAGATTAATGTCTGCTTATTTTGAGTTTCTACCGTCTTTTCTGGAACAATCAAGAATGATGGATTAATGTTGTTTAATTGATGAGTTGCTAGAGATTAATCAAACTCCTACTTAATGTGCTTGAGCATAAGCTATTTTTTTAAAAAATTGTGTGTAGTTAAGTTTATTGTAAAATTAAGTCTTGGGCACATCAGATTCTTTGTCCCCCCTGGGAAGGGCAAGACTTGACCTAAATACCAAAATGACCCAAAGATATCATTTTGGTTTTGAAAAATGTGCAGCATGAACAAGTCTGCGCTAAGTAATTTTAGAAAGGAATTTCCCCTCCACGTGGTGTATATTCTATGTACGTGTTCAGTAGTGCTTTTTGATACGTTGCTCTTGGAAGTTATTTTTATCTGGTTTATCTGACACCCAATTTATTTATCTTAAACATGAACATTTACTATTGTCTCTGTGTGACATTAGTTTACAATCCAAGTTTGATGACTTACTCTGTGTTGTATTCTGAGAATTTTCCTCTACGTGGTTATCTTTAATTAATGATGGTATGGTACAAGCCTTCCAGAATTGCTGATGAGTCTTTATTTTGACTTCATTATTATCCGCACAATTCTAGTGCCTTTGGTGTTGTTGAATGGATTTAAAAAGGAGTGTTGGATTCTCATGTACAATATGCATAGATTTAATTTCTCACATTTGATAGTCTCATTTGGAATCACTTTGTAATTCCTAATTAAAAATGGTTACTTGTTTGAAATCGTGGGGAGTTTGCCTTGGAGCTGCCTATGACCTGACATGGTTTATTGATGACCATGTGGCCCAGGAAGCTGAAGAGTTGAAGTGCTTCTGTTAACCTGTGTTAGGCCAGGGTTACAAGCCACTGTGATGTTGGAAGGTGCTGCCCGATGTGCTTAGGCCTCCTCCTAACAATGGTGAGAGTAGCAAGAGCAAGCCTGGTACTCTGCAGCAATGGCACAGCAGGCTGTGGCTACTCTCTTTACCCCAGTTCACTGTTTGTGCCGGTACTTGTGCACTAGCAGGAGGTAGGTTGTATCAGCTGCTGGTTTGGGATAGAGTTCATTTTATGCACAGTAGCTAGTATGAGCGAGTGGCTTTGTGGTGCTTAGTTACTGACTGGGGTTAAACCACAACATATTACGACAAATTATCTTTTATGGTTTGATCAGATAGGGTTTAATAAGTTACAATTCACTTTAGGGAACATTAGAACTACTGGAATACCTATTATCTAACCAGGCAGGCTTTTTTTAGTAGAGTGTAGTTAATTGATTTGTTGACATGGCACATATAATCTGCTTATTAGAAAAATGTCTTGCAAAAGTACTTATCTGTCTGAAGTTGAACTGACTGGATAAGGTTGGCCTTAAAAGTGGACTTTCACGTAGTCTGTATGATTCTTTATCATGTGCCACGTTGCTTTCTGCTTCACAGCTCAGGGAAAACTTGCTTCATCCAAAGTGCATTACTGTTCAAAATTTGTATGCTTTTCTGGAAAAAGGACCCCAACGACGGATCATCTGTAGACAGCATATGCGTGTGGAGACGTGCTAATGTACACCTATCAACAAGAGTAACAACTTTGCACACATTAGTATTGAAAGCAAACATGTGACTTCTGATCCTTAAGATATGTGAGTGCTTCCATTCTGGTTAAACATACAGTGTGAGTCCTGTGTGACCTCTTTGCTGGCATACTCCCTGAAGCCATGCAATATTTCTCCATGTTGGTCCACTTGGGAGATTGAAGATTTAGGATTTTACCTGTACTTCCATAGCAAGTGTCATGGTACCCCTTCTTAGTATTCCTTCAGTGTTCTTGGAGACCTCTCTGGCAATACTAGAGCAATATTGGTATGGTCTATTAAAACTACAGTGAATAAAACTTTAATACCCAATCTCTTGATTTACATTTCTTACAGCAACATCTAATAGAATTGGCAAGGCATAAATGTTAGACAGATTTTCTCCTTCTATTTAGATCCACTGAAACCCCTTCTCAGCAGATGAAGGAAACCTAGATGATGAAAAGAATTAAACGATAAATATAAAGCATTATCATAGAGATACCTTACAGCACCTGCTCCTTAGTATGCCCACTCTCAGAAACATACCCTCTACAAGGAACTTTAAATTGCAGAACAGATACAGATGCAGCTGAAATGCAGCCGTTTTCAACTGCTGCACCGTGCCATGGCGGCCGTTTGTAATTGCTGTTTCTTTCTTCAGCTGTTTAGAAGTATACTTCATACAGGAGGACGGGCAGTTCTACTTTGCTTTTGCTACTTTCCTGATTCCTTCTAGTTCCAGTGTTATTCCTCCTTTGTAAACTCTCAAATCATGCTTTACAAAAAGCTTTATGGTAAATGTTGATTAAACATAGTTTTGTTTTGTTTTCCTTAAAGCTATATATGGTCTATAAATTCATGCTGTTGGCTTCAACAGGGATGCTCATGGAACAAGTCCTCCGAAATTGACTTGCCAACTTTGCAGTACAAACATATTGAAAATTGTCAATAGGAATTTAGCTAGATTTTTTTCCTTGTACAGCTTAAAGGGTCTTCCTGTTAAAAACCTGATGACTTCATTAAATTTTGAAATAGGCTCTTAAAACACCTACACAGTAATGTCAAGAGCATTAAATTCTTAATTTAAAAAAATCACCTTTGCCTTTTAGATTTAAAGCTGAATTCCCCCCCCCCCCATTACGCTTGAACAACCATGGCGATGCATTGTCCCATGAGAGTTCTGGCAGGGATTGTTTCCCTGAAACAGAGCATTCAGAAACAGAAGGGCAATATGCCCTGATATGTCTTGGAAGCTGAAAGCATCGCTTGTTCCTCCTCTCCTTCCTGACTGGAATTCCACTAATTTTTACAGTTTTAGCATCGCCCACATTAGTAGAAAGGGAGATGCATTGCTTGTAACTGCTACCTGATCTCAGGCATTTTTGATTGGGGATATGAGGGCATATTTATCTCATTAAAATGATCATTAGCATATTCTTCCACTGACATTATCTTCAGCATGTTCCCTCTTCTAATTAAATTGTAGCCTATTGTATGGTAACTCTTTTGCTTTCCTGAAGTGTTTCTTCTCCTTAATATAGCTGTAGAGAATCAGAATTGATAGTTACCTCAATGAGCTGCGTGACAGAAGATTGAATTCACAACAATATAATGGGCTGCAGCACTGCTTGTTTTGATAATTGCTTCTCTTGGCACTAGCATTTGTGAAAATATCTGCTGGGTTTTTTTCAAGTTTTTCTACATACATGTATGGCATGTTATTTTGGCATAAAAGATGTAAGACTTGATTTGGTGACAAAGCTAAAATTTTCAGCATTCTTGAAGGAAGTTCGGATTTGGATTGGTAGTTGCATGTCACTCTCTGGGTATTTATAGATACAGGGGGGCAGCACAAAGGCTAGATGCTTTCCAGCATGTGTTAATGCAATAGTATATCTTTCAAGAAGTTTTTTTACGGACCTGAGTTTGGAAATGTGTTTTCAAAACAGCCTTGTCACACATGTCATCGAGGTTAGAAGGGAAGAAAGCAGAGACTCCAGTACTTCAACAAAGGTTTTGTGAAAGAAGCGTAGAATGTTGGTGTTTGCTAACTAGTAAACTAGTCTCTTCATGCCTTTTGGACATTCCTGCAGTATAGATGACTCAGTATTTCTTGTTCCATGAATTGTTAAGCTCACACTGCTGTTTGGGTCTTAAACATGAACTCACAGGGAAGATACTTGATAAAACTCACTGATGGATTATGAATCTGAACTGTTAAAAGTGTATTAGATGAAAGCCTGGAGCACACAGTGCAGAAAAATCCCCAAGTGAGGGAGTGGGATGTGTGTGGACTTGGAAATACTCTACTTGTTCATGTAATGGAGGACAGAGATTAATTCACCCTCTCTGTCTATAGACAATGGAGGCTTTTTTGCCATAGCTGTAGTGTTTTGGAAAGGGCCTCTTCCAATGGTAGTACTGACTTTGTCATTCTTTGCTACTGTCACTTCTGAAGAAATGAGAGCAGTTGGTTTTGTGTTATAGGAATTCAGTGGTATGTGGTGAATACCAGCTCCTTGGTATTCACAAGCTGGAGCACAGCTGTCTCAAAGG
>NW_010237999.1:46920-59522 GCF_000690775.1 Eurypyga helias | reverse complement strand
TCCAACCCAAACCATTCTATGAGATAATGATATTTTTTTCCAGGCAATAGTGAAGGATCTGTAAGCCTGTACTTTGCAGCAAGGAAGAAAGAAATCATACTGTTTTACAAACAGCAGCAAGGGTTTCCCAGAAAGCCCTGAAGAGCTCATAATCCTGGATGGCAGATCTTTCCAGTACCCTCCCGCTGTGCTGGGATAACCAGTGCCATTAAGGCATTAACAAAGCTGCAGATTATAAGGTCGGAGGGAACACTCTGATCAGAATGACATACTCAAGAAAATATTCACTGTTCAAGGTGAATCACTCTCCAAAGAGAATTAGTGTTAAGGAAGCACTGACGGCCTCTGGCAGAAATAATCTCCAGAACCCTGGTGTAGTAAGTGGAGAGCTGCGAGGAAGCTGCTTATTTAGAGTTCAGCAGCTTTGCTTGATGATTGATAATATTGCTGGTGTTCGTCTTCATGCATCACCCCACCTGTGAATCTGTATGAAGAACCTAGTCCTGTTTCAGGGATTAGCAGGAGACATGCATAGCCTTGCTGGAAGTGGTGACATCTGGGGAAAAGGAGCCGTTTATCTCACAGACCTTCCTGCTGCTTGTGCTGGTGCATGCCAGGGTCCTGTTCTCCTGTGTCCCAACTTGTTGTATGTCCTGCTCACTGCTCCTTTGCCCTGTTTGTGTTCATGTACCAGCTCTCTGGCATTGCGGGGATGCTGGAGACCAGCAGCTGCCCAAGAAGCAGCTACCATCATACCACATGCACCCTAGCACTTCTTGAAGTGTGCCATGCCCTGTGACTTCCCCACCACCCTGGAGGTGGCAGTTCAGCTGACTGCCAAGTCCCAAGCCCAGAAGAACAGCTTCCAGCTCTTTGTAGACTCCATGCAACATAGACCTGGGCACCTGCCGACGAGGAACCGGCCAACCAAACACGACACAGCCATTCAGTATGGGAAAGAGGATTGCCAGGAGGTTTGGAAGCTGACAGCCCTGAGTTTTGCTGTAGATGCTCACCTGTCAGATGGCCCCACACGTAGACAAGATTTTAAAACGTGACCCTGTGTGGGGTCTCACAGTTTGGGAGAGATGAATGTGGATTCATCTGCATGCACAACGCAGCGGAGTTCATACCCGTATGTGTATTCATACAGGGGAGCAGCAGACTGAAAACCGCATTGCTAAAGATTTTCATTACTCACTTCCATCTCTGTGGCATTATTTTATTCCATCTAATCAGAGCAGATGTATTTTTGCTGCTGCAATAAATTGCCCAGTCTCTGATACATGTCTGTGAGATACACATAGATGTCTGACAGTGGATTCAGTTTTGAGTCTGTGTTAAGAATTACAGGCCTAAGGGACTCCAGACCAGAAAATCATTCTTTCTGTTAGCTGGTTTTCTTCTGTTTGATAACAATCCAGGAAAGGCGAGCCATGGACACACACTGCAGTTTTC
The DNA here is from genome assembly GCF_000690775.1 of Eurypyga helias. NCBI lineage: Eukaryota > Metazoa > Chordata > Aves > Eurypygiformes > Eurypygidae > Eurypyga > Eurypyga helias. Next base: position 58,064 of record NW_010237999.1, on the reverse strand, counting down.
GCCAAGGGCAGGATGTATCAGCATTTGGGTCACAAACTCCCTTCAAAACCAAGGAATCATACCAGCTTCTGAAAGAGACACCTTTAGGAATGGTCTAATAAATATTAAACACTCAATTTTATTCACACCTTGACTACAGGGGAGAGAGGTTGAGTTTCCAGATCAGATGAGCTTTCAGGTTAGATTGTTGGGCCTCAGTCTTTCTCTCCTCTGGCTTCATAAGGTTCTTGATTCAATGGGCACCTCTTTGGATAATTAATTTTGCAAGATTTCTCAGAAGCCATCAGAGATGAAAACAGTGTTGGCATGTGAATGGTGTCGTTCAGAACAGCTATATTTTGCACCTACACTGCGAGGGTGCCAACATCCCAGAGGTGGCTGAACCCTGGGACCAGGATGACTCTGGTTGTTAACAGTCCTTGAGAAATTTGTGGCAATACTGAAAAGCACCAGGGAGCCAAGTGGCTTTATATTTACATCTATTACCTGCCCTGGGGACATTCCCTGGCAGAAAACTGAACCTGTTTTTTGTTTTGACCAGAGCTGGGCGAGCAGAACCAGCATCCCAGAGAAGGCAGCTACAGGCAGGGGATTGCTCACACAGACATTTTGTTTTTCTTTCACAAACCAGTTCCTGGTGCAGGTATTTAGGGGACAAACAGTCCTGCTGTAGACCAAATATAAGCGGTTTGTCATTATCTTGAGAACAAACTGTTTGCTTCTACAGCTGTAAACACACTGAGGACAGCTATTTCTCCCTGCCACTACAATTAATAGTAATTTAGGTCACTTTTGCAAGAGGTTAGTGTCTTCTCAATACATACTGGTTGTAGATGTAATTTCTCAGAGTTGGTAACTGTCCTGGTAGCTAAAGGATAGAAGAAAAAAAGACAATGTACCACTTCTCTAAAACACACAAGTTATACAACTAAATGCAGAGAAAAAGCTACAAATAAGCAGTTTCTTTCTATCCACATATACGCGTGTGTGTGTGTAACAGCAGCAGAAAACTCACCCATGGTTTCCTGCCAGAACGTTCCTTGTCAGACACCAGAGAGGCTAAGGTCTTTTTAAATAATAAGAGGAATTTGCGAAGCACCTGTTCTTACACACTTCCCACCCACCACCACCACCCCCCGCCCAAACACACACACAGAGCAGTCTCACAAATGTAAACTCACCTTCCTCCCAATCCCTTACCTCTCTGAAGTCAGACACTGTCATACATAAAATTGAGTGCTAATTTTTCTGCTCTCAAAACATCTTCCAGCAGGAGTTGTATATTTCTGGGAGAGAAAAAGTCATCTTCTAAGTGGTAGCGATCTCACTGTCTCTTGCTGTGTTTCTGGGTCATCAAGGATCTGACTTAGGCACAAAAAAAAGAAAATAAGTCAAATTCTCCAGGTAGGGATGGGAATCGCATGTCTTGGCTCTCTTGGCTGGCCCAGATGTTGGCCTGAGTGTCCCAGCATGGTTGGACAGCCCACGGAGCTGGGGCAGCAACCAAAGGTGTTCCATGTGCAAGCAAGTTGGTTGCTTGATATCAACGCCCAGATTTCCTGACCTGTATGGCAAGGCCCTTTAGAGGTCTGCAGGTGGTTGTGTTTGCACCAGAAAAGGAAAAATCCCTGGATTTAAACAACATAATGCTGCAACATTGTCCCCGGCCCTCACTGTTCATCCTAACACGGGCTCAGCACTTCCATTCATCTATCAATGTTTGGGGGCTGTTTCTCTTTCCAATCAATCAGCTCTAAAAGACTAGTGATAATAGTAGCTGACATCCTGACCTTTTAGGGTGGAGAAGAGGCAAAAAATTCCTGGTAGTAGATTGCAAAAAGCACAGTGTTGCTTTGCCAGTGCCCATTAGCCACATATTTTATACCAAATGAGAAGCAACTGGAAAGACCCAGAGAAACAGCGATTGCGGGGGGGTGAGGTTTGGTTCTGGTGCAAAGAAGACAAGTGCAGAAGGGAGGTGTCATGTTGGGATGTACAACAGAAGTGTACCTGGGGAGCAGCAAGAGCGATTCCTCAGCTTCACTCAGCACCAGTAGATCCCCAGGTGTCCTTCGTTGTCCAGGAAAGTCCAGGAAAGAGAGGACATAAGAGGTAGCCCAGATGAGAGAACCTGAAATGGGCAAAAGAGAAAAAAAGCTCCAGGAAAGATGTAACAACCGAGATTATTTACTCTGCCCCTGTATCTTTTGCCCTATTGCTGGCAAAGGACCCCCCAAGGCTTTTGAGAGACATCCAAGGGGTGTGCTTGTACTTGACTAGTCTTTGGCAGTTGGAGAATAATAAATATGTAGCTTTCAGATAAGCAAAATGTTATTGTTTTATAAAATCATAATTTGAGTGTTGTAATTAAAAGCATTTTAACTAGGCATTGCCAATTACGCCTACAAGTCAGCACTAACAGCAACTTGTCATCCACATGGGAATGTATCCCAAAGAAGGAAAGAGACTCTGCAAGTGGTTTTTCTCTGTTATTTGTTAGACCATTTTCTCCAGTTCCCTGGATTGTTGATGAGACACAAACCTGCAGCTGACTAAACCTGCTTAAGGGGAGAAAAAACAGAGGAAATGTCCTCATATAGGAGAAGAATTGTAGAGAGGAACATAAACATCTATTCTCCGTGTGTGTGGTGGAAAGGATAGAAGTCCATGGGTTTCTTTCAGTCTGGGAAGGGTCAGTAAAGTAGACAAGGTATAAGGAAAAATGGATTTTGACACTAAGGATAGCGAAGCACTGCGGTAGATCACACAGCGGGACTGGGGTTAGACAGGCTCCTGTCAGAAAGACCAAACATGAAGTCGATCTTGTTAGCGATCAACTTTGTGAGCTCCCTCCTAGCCTTACTCTTTAGGATTTTTGTCATATATCATACTTTATGTTAAACGACAGACTTCTGAGGTGCCTTGTGTGGCCATGTCTCAGGTGCCTGATTCAGGGCCAGCTCATACAGATGACTGCTCATCTCACACCTTCACCTCCCTCCTTTGGCATCTAATAGGCAAGATCTGGATTCCGGGGCAATAAACCCTTTGGCTTTGGAATGTGCAGGAGACTCCACAACCTGGATCAGAGGCTGGTCCTACACCTTTCAAATGCAAGGGAATTGTGTCTGGCAGACCTGGCATCCCCCTTGCAGGTTTGTGAGTGCTCTGGCAAGGACCCAGAGAAGTCAGCGAGCAGCAGGCAGCTGTACCGCTGCATACAGAAGGGAGAAATCCCTGAGGGATGGCTCAGTGTCACACAGTGCTGAGAGAAACACTCCCCATTTGGGTCTAATTTATGATTATCCCACTCACTTCAGAAAATCCTGTTTATTTTTCCAAGACAATAAATTTTTTTGACCGCAGAGTAATTTTTAGCCTGGTTTGTAGTCAGAAGCCTAGAACGATGCTGCTGCCCACTGAGCACACTGCCCCTGGCATACAGCTGGCACTCGTGGGAGGTGGGGGGATGAGGGCACAAAGAGATGTTCCCACCAGACCAACTTTGTCCCAAGCCACCTGCTCACCTCTGTTCTCCCCAACTAATTCATTACTGCCATCCCCTCAAGGTCTCCATCCCAAGCGCCTCCTATGCTTTTATAGGAAAAATGTTGTGCTGTAGGAAGACTTTTCATTTGTCTCTGGTGCCTGATAGAAGAGAGAGAGGGAAAAATTCAGGCAACTGTGCTGGCTACTGTCACTTTCCCACACAGAAGCTCTGGGCTTTCTGACCATCCTGCCCTGCTCTTAATTAAAGCCATGGAGGAGATTGCTTTTAAGAAGAGTGAAAGTGGAGTATTTCCATAATCTTGTTCTCAGATTCCTGTGTTCATCCTGTACCAAGTGCAAGGCCACTTGGAGAAAGCCTAGATTCACCACAGGCCTTTTCAAGCCAACCTGAGGAAGATTTTAAACTTCCTGGAGCAATAAATTTTAGAGGATTTTTTTCTATGCAGATATTAATACCGAGGATGGGCTGTTCTCCCCTCTGTGGGTGAGATCGCCATTATCACGTTTGTATGATCTACGTATTCATACCAGGAGGAGATGAGTGAAAGAGGTGCCTTGTAGGTAATGTTCCTACCAACATGCACCCCAAATGTTCCCTGATCATCAAGTTAACCTGCTTTAATTAAAGCAGAAAAGGACAGATCATCTAGTACCCATAGCTTGCTTGGGAAGCATATTTAAAAGAAAGATCCCTTCTATTCACTTTTTGGCAATAGATGAGCCAATACACTTACAGCTTTTAAAGTGGGAAGACCATATTCTACAGTTACATGCTGCCTATGGAGTCAGGTTAGGATTTTAATAAAAGCTAGTTGAAATGCTCTCAGTATGCCATGATTGCTATGTCAGCTTGCATTGCTGGTGAAACAGAAAGGAATGGCATTTCTTCTGAGAAACACTTTTTTGTAGCTAAATATTTTCTTTCCAAAAGTAAATCATTTGACAAATCCACTGCTGCTGATACCAGTTTTTTGTTAACTGGGGAAACCCGCCTTTCTTTTCCACATTTAATAGATCGAGGAAGACAAACCAACAGCTTTTGGGGGCAGTTTCAGAAATGCTTGATGTTCACCCTCACACACACCAGCTCCTGCAGATGTGTGACCTACAAAGCAGATCATCCCCGTACACCTCTTCAGCGCAGTTTATTAGGCTGGAAAATACCCAGCATGGGACCCCATAGGGAGCTGCCTGGAAGCCAGGATGGCTCTGTGCTAGGCTAAGGAGCTAAGGACAACCTAGGGCACTGGCTTAATCCGTGGCTTGTAATCCAATCCTTCTGGGCTGATTTGAGGACAGGACCCCTCCTCCAGTGCGGTGGGGGACAGAGATACCGCTGGCTTCCCCTCCTGGGGCAGATATGGATACTGGGCACAGAGCTGCCCAGCACTCCTTTCCCTGCCAGAAAAGAGGAAAACTCCTAATTCCAGGGAGCGACAATTACCCCTGATTGACCAAGTCCTCAGCCTCTAATCTGCAAAGAGCTGCCAGTGCATAATCACCCTCCTCATTAAAAGTGGCAATGCTCCTGCTCCTAGCTTCACACCCCCCCTCTCCTGCACTTGCTTGATGTTCCCTCTCATCTCCTCCTGCTTCTGACTGAGCGATCTGGTGGTCCCTTTCCAGCAGCTCATCCTGAGCACCACAGACAAAAAGAAGTGGTGATGGGCCTTCCTTCTGCAGACCCTTTCTGGCAAATTAAGGCAGGGCTGAACCCAAGAACCGTGGATCAATGCTGGCTGCTTTTGCTGCTGCTCAGTCTTAATTCAGACCCAATTGCTCTCCTGTATATGAACGCCTCCCATTTTATCTCAGTGCCAGAGACAGTATGGAGACCATCATGATGCAAGGACTGGATGTTTCTGTGGATAACGAGAAAAGTCAGTATGGGGGAATGAAGTTCTCCCAGCGTTAAGACTGGAGAATCAGGTGAGTGCGGAAGGGCAGAAGCAGGGCCAGGAAGACAATGGCTTTCTCAGTTGTATTGGGTCTGCTCTCAGCTCTTCTTCCTTTGAACCTGCTCCTGACAGACGTTGCTCAGAGACGGGATATGTGGTCACCTCTCCTCCTCTGCTTTTACTCAGCAGTATCTAAAAATGTTGCTCAACTGGGATGTCTCCCAGCATCTTATATCAGCATGGTTCCTGTCTCACACAGGCTTAAATAACAGCCATCTCTGAAGTCTCCCAGTGAGTATTTGCCTGTATCAATTGTCCTTTTTAGTTTGCAAATCTTCTCATGTTATTCTGAATTAAATGAGACACCCTTACCAATCTTCTGTTTGGAACAGGCCAGTGTCTCAAACTGCCTGCTCCTTTTGGAGCAGAAACCAGAAAAACCACTTGCTGACTGGCAAAAGGCCTCATTCTGTCCATGTCTCTTGTCTTTCACACCCATGTGAAAGTCCGTGTGCACGTGTGCCTGGGGTGTGTGTGTGGGAAGTTATTTGCACTCCACTGGCAAAGGTGGAAATAATGACAGAAAGTGAGAGACAGGTCTCATTGGGTCTAAAACTTAAGGCACCTGCAGTGCTGTTGTGCCATATTCCCATGGGAACTGGTCTTGAGGTCTTTGGGGTCCATTTTAAAGTCTCATTTGGAAGCAGCTCCAGCCATGTGCCAGAAGGGCTGCTGGAAACCAGCTGATGGAGCTTTTCTCTGCCTGCTCTCCTTTGTTCCTTCTGGGGCCAGTGTTGGGCCCAGCATCCTAATAACTGCGAGATCCAGCTAATCCCGTCACACGAGTGAAATAGCCCTAAATCATCCCTGTCTGATTCTTGACTCCAAAGAGACATTTCATGGGTGATTGTGAGTGATACAGTGTGCTGTAATGGATGTATTTAAATGGGATTTATGGGTGACACCTGTCACACAGACCCTTCCATCAGTGACATGCTGGAGAGATTTACAGAGTGACGCTGAGATGTGAGCTTCTTGCAATAGCTGCCTCAGACTCCGGCAGAGCCTTTGAGCTTTACAGCGTTTGTCAGAAGCACAAACTGGCCTGTTTGGGCCACTGTATGATACGGCATTGCACAAAATTAGTGGCAAAGAGTTGAGTGCACCGTGGCAGCCATCCACAGCAGATTTCTCTAAACCGCAAAGCTCTGTTCGCCTTTCCAGCAAACTCTATAGGTTGTGTTTGATGAGCCACTGGTCACAAGAACTTTGTGGGGGCAAGAAGCACTCAATAATGTCACTGCCACAATGTTTCTCCTCTCTCCTGCCTGCTTCCTGCCTTTCCCCTGTCCCTGTTTCCTGGTGACTCTGCCTGAGGTGGTCACTCCACGGGTCCCAGCTTGCCTGTATCCCCAACCTGCCATCAGGCTGAGTCCTCCATTCCTGCATAGACTATTCAATCCAGGTTCCTATTCTCCATTTCTCCAGGCAGCCACTTTTCCCCCTGCATCTCCAAGCTGCAGTTCGAAACGCGCTCCCCCACCCCCTTATTTACTTCATCTGCCAGCTCCACAGCAGACGTTTCTCCCAGCCCCATCCAGAAAAGCCTTCCTGCCCCTTCCCACTAGAGGATTAGCGAGGATATCTGCAATGAGATTATTTCTAGGAGACCACTTACACCATCCTGATGCTAACTCACAATGTCAGCTCCGCTCAGGCACAGCCAGGCTGCAGGAAGGTTGCAGGCATGATTTCTATTGTTTAAGATTTTATTTGGGGCGAGGGGGAAGGGAGGGTTGGTAGATTGATTTTTTTTTTTTTCCTCATTGCTCTTTTCCCAAAGAACTGTCTTTTGCTATTTATGTGAGGCAGTTCATATCACAGCACACACAGACGCACACACACACGCACGTATCAAACTGAAGTCACCAATCAGTCTAAACATGCCCAGCGTACACAACATTTTGCTCCCTGAGCTATCAAAGGCGGCTGGATACTACCTTGAATTGACCTGTGGGAGTTGACTTTGTGAGAACATTTTCTCACTAGCAACATGATACATTTCTTCGTTCTTGGGCTTTCTTTTTTAAATATATATCTTTATAATTCTGCCATAAGGCAGCCATGGATTTGTAAAATTAGCCTGTCATAACAAATTCATGTCCTCATCAAAGGCTGCTGTTGTGCTTCCTCCCAGACTGGAGCATTCACAGACTAAAGCTGCATTATCACTGTAATTTCAAAGTTCAATAGTGGATTTTCAAAAGCAATTGCTTTTAAATGCAGTTTGTTACATAACAGCAAATTTAGACTTACACTTACCTCAAAATGAAAATGAAATTCTTTAAATAATGTCAGCTCCTGTTCACTCTTGTCTTTCCTTTTTTTCTTCTAAAATGATCTAGTTGCCCTTGGTGCCCCTGAAAGAGCAAGGTTAGAAAGACTATATAAAGCCTTTTTATCACAAAGAGGGGGATTTTCAAACCCAGAGGAAAGTGGATTCCATACTTTTACTCTCTCAAAGTTACTCTTCACATGACTCTCAGGCCTGAATGAGAAACTCTCCTGCAGAGAGGTCCAGGGCAGTTGGGGATTGAGAGTTACAAATGGTTATGACGGAGGTTAGGGTTTGAAGAGAAGAGGAAACTGTAGGCTAGAGATGACAAGGACATTGATGGAAACCTTTCTGATCAGTAAAACCCCTATCACTAACCCAGAAAATCTCTTTTTTCCAATGCAGGGCAGCATGTTTTTGCTGTTAGGTGAATCAAGTCCCCCTCTTGACAGGGTTGAACAAATCTCCTTGAAATCTTTTCTCCTTGCACTTCCTTGTCTCCTTGTCCTCCTGATTTTCCTCCTGGCCCCACACTTGCTATCTCATAATGTCGGTCAGAGAACTGGCCTCCTCACCCAGGATTTTCATGGGCATGTCCTCTTTGACCATTTCTTGCCCACAAAGGACATCCCAGCCTCCCTCCCTACTCATGCCCTCCACATCCCCCTCTCTACCCTGGATGGTTTTGCCTGAGATTCATCTCATTTTCGGGAGGGGATACGCAGCTTTAACATGTACAACTCGGGAAGCCACTGTGAGCATCCTTGGCTGGCAAGAGGGAGGGAAGACCCTGTTGAGCACATTTCACCTGACCGGTCTGAGATGTCTCCTTTAGGTAGTTGTCTTCATAAATGTCATCCAAACTACCTGCAAATCCACCCTGAAGACCCTCCTTTCCCCTGGCAGCAACCCACAGGTCCTGGGTGCATTATAACACTATCTATCACGTTAACCAATAACGTCAGGCTGTTTGCTTGTACTCCGTCCTCTGCCTGCACTCTCTCTGTTATTTTTCCTTGTTTTATTGCTACCCTGTAAGTTTCAGAGGTGCTGTCTTCTAATCAAATTCCTGTGTGCAATCAAAGTAATAATAACAATGATGTTGATGATACACGTTTCCAATTAGCTGTGACAGATTTTTGATTGGTGAATCTACACAGGAGGATGCTGGCTAATAAGTGTTTAGATTACTTCCCACTGGAATCGCTAGGAGATTTTCCTTTGTTTTTCACAGGTGCTGGCTTGTCTTGTAATGTAATTTGGGGGGACAAGCACAGAGCCCTGTTACTGCTGAATCAACACCGACAGGACTATTGGTTTTTGTGAGAACTATGGTCAAAATGGTCAGCTTTGTCAGCCTACAGTCACTTCAACTCAAGATGCTGATCATCCCAAACTATCACCTGTGTGCAAAGATGTATAATGATTTATACGAACGTGAGCTGAAAAGCTGCAGGAATTTCAGCCTTTAAGCCCAGCGCTTACCCTGCAGTTAATTAAGGTTACTTCTTTATTTGTCTTTTCCCTTGTGGGGTCTCGGACAGCAACAATCCAAGTGAATAGAAGATGCTCTTAAGTTAACCTTTCTTTTCTTGGCAGTTTGGGAAATTATAGCTTATTGATTGCAAATAAATTTCCTACCAATGAGTGCTCTTAATTAAAATGTGTACTAAACTTGAAGAGATACAGACCTCTCAGGTCCCTGTGTGTTCTGGGGTACGCTGGTTTAGCCAGACCCTTCACATAGCATACGCTCAATAACCAACAAGGATAATGTTAGAGGTAGAATATGTGTTTTACCAATGAGCAGACAGTGTGACTGATGTGGTATCTTTTGGGAAGAGTGGGTGTTGAGCATAATGAAAATGTATAGAAACAGATGCTGACTTTTTGAATGGTAACAACTTCATTTTGACCACAGGGTTTGAATGCTCAGGGGTGTCAAGGTGCTCCTGATTCTACCCAGGCTGTGGGAAGCAGGGAAAGTGTAAAGAACTGGAGGGGAAAAGGGCAAAATTTGTTCCCAAGATCACTGTCACCAACACCACTGGCCTTTTTCATAATGGTGAATCTCACCCAGAAATGTGCTTGAAAATAAGAGAAAACTGACCAAGAGTCTTACAGGCCCAGAGAGGCCACAGCTGCTGTGGTTTGAAAATAGGAAAGGCTTTTTCTGTGCTAGGTAGAGAGCACCCACAGAATTGCCGCTGGAGTCATTGTTTTGGCCTTTCATGGCAAACACATGGTTATTGGTCATTCACAGAAAAGTTCACAGGCTTCTCAAATTTCATATCTTTGTTAAATGCTTATTCTATGGCAAAAGAAACAAAATATTGGCTATTTGCTGCCAGTCACTCCTTGATTAATTGTTTCCTCATCCATTTATGTAGGAGAAGCCGTACTACGGCATAGAGGTGAGCCAAGACTAACTAGTGAGTAATAAGGAGCAAACAGTGAAAGCAAAAGGCTTAATGTCTTAGCATAAAGTTCACAGGATGAATTAATGAATGATTTTTATAGAGAAATAAGAACTATATTCTCAAAGGAGATTATTCACAATGAACAATTTGATCAGATCCAGCCCGAAGAAAGGAAAAGGGTAAGAATAAATAGTCATTCTCCAAAAGGAAAGGCTATTAATACTGCAGTGTCTTAATGGTTTACATGACGATCATTTTTATCAAGTGTATTTATTAATAGCCTGGATGCCTGAGCATTATTTCAATGCATTAGCCGTGAAAAGAAAATTTGTGGAAAAATATGAAACTGTATATAATGGTCAAGTCTTGAAAGCTCAGCTAGGAAATTCCGCAAGTTCCATGATGGGGCAGTGCAGTGGCTGAACAAATTTGATGCATAAAAGGCAAAGTAATGGAAATTGGAAAGGACAATCTGAACTATTCATGTCCATTAATGGTTTCTAAATTGACTGTAACTGCTCAATAAAAGCTCATCGCCAATCTGAAAATGCAATGAGAACATCTGCTTGGTCTGCAGAAGCTGTCAAAAGGTAAACAAAATCTGTGAGCTAAGAAAGGGACCAAGAAAGAAATGGAATGAAACATGGTCTAGGAGGAAACCTCCTTGCTTGGTAGCCCATCCCCAGCTCTCACAGTGCCATGCTGCGAAACCGCTGTTGTCATCTCCCCTAGCTCCCCACAGTAGGAATTTGGACAACAGATTAGCCCCGAGAGACGGCTTTCCCAACCTCAGTCCACCAAGGGTTGGGAGAAGTCCTTGTTTCCCAGCCTTGACACAAGTGCACATACCTCTGCCATAAGGTCATATGTCCTCCTGCACCGGGGAGGCTATTCACACCTGCTCCTGGAGTTTCCCACCTTAATCCTCCATCACATCAACTCTGGATGACAGGCATCAGCCCTGTGCACTGTTAATACACT
>NW_010237999.1:22485-46889 GCF_000690775.1 Eurypyga helias | reverse complement strand
CCGTGTAGGAACCCATCCAAAAAGCTCTTCCAGAGCTGTCATCTCCTCCCTCACCCTTGCTCTTGGCCTCAGGACCCTGCAATGTCCTGCGGCAAGCCGGGCGCTTTGTCATCCTTTACTAGCACTAGTTGCCTAATTATCTGCCCAAGCACTGTGGTGAAGCATTTTAATGTTTTAACCTCCACTTCCCCAGGCTCCTTCCTTAGGAAAATGAGCACCTGTCTCAGGGAGGTGAGGTTCTAATTCCTGCATGAAGAAACCCCACCATGCAGCAGCGAACCCCCGACAGCAGCACCAACCCCACGTCTCGCCCCTTTCCACGTGGATTCCTCCCTCACCCTCTCTGCTGCTGTCGTCTCTGCCTGCGACACCTGCAGAGCTGTCTGGGCTGGGCCTTCAGTGGTTTCCACAAGTCTTCCCCCCGCACCCCAGCCAACAATAAACTTCAGATTTTCTGTTCAAGAAGAGGCTCTTACCTCACGTGCCCCGAACGCCCTGGAGTCACCTTCACCCCAGTGCGATCTGTCTGAATCGGGTGTTTGTAGCTGTTGGGATGACTTGGATTATAAAATTTTACATATGATTTCATCAGACCCTGAGCTTTCATGCTGGCTTTCTGCGCTGGCTGTTGGAGCACCTGTCAGCAGACACTTGCAACTTCTCCAAGTTTCTCACTCCAAAACCTTCCCTTATCCTAAACCTGCCACTGCGGACATGGATGTTTGGCTGAATATTTTCCCTTGGAGTACAGCTTGTCTTCAATCACCTTCCATGTAGCGCAGCACTTAATACAAGTCACGTAACCCTCTTCCTTTTCAGCAGATACACACAGTAAGTTAAAATGCAATCTTATGCCAATTCCATAAACAAGCTTCCAGCTAGCATTCTCTCCCTAATGTCCTCTACTCTCTGCTTGGGTACTTAAAACCTTCCATTACTCTGCTCTTTCTACATATTTTATTGTTTGTTCAAATCACCTTCCAGTCCAGTCTTTTTCTCCCGTAAAGAAAAGGAGATATGCTTCTCCCAAGCTCCCATTTACTGCATACTTATCTCATAAAATATGTTGCTAAGCAGGTACTCGTGGTAGAGACTTTCAAAATAGAAGTGATGCATGGAAAATATGGTACAGGTAGCAGTGATTACCACAGTAAGGAAGGTCCCAATCCTGCATAATTCCACTGGCTTCACTGGAGCAGCTTCATGCAAACCAGGGTAGATGGAAAGTGTTTCCAGCACTGGCCACATTAGAAGTTGTTATTTTCAGGTACTCTTACTAGATTTGCAATAAGTGGTCCTTTGGGCTGAAATTGCCTATAATCAGCACCTACCCCACAGTGTCTTTTCCATTGTTTCGAAAGTTTGAGCAGAATTAGGAGGGCTGCTTTTGAACACAGGAAAGAGGAGATTTTCTTTTTTTAATTCTTTCTGACCTTTTTTTTTTTGGCAGCTCTACAGTTGAATTGGCTGTGGTTTGAAAGATGCAATTTGGCAGGAAAACAACCCTCACTGGGGAGCAGTGCAGGACTTTTGTATTGCAGGAAATTGGGTGTTTGATTTGTCCATGCTACAAGTATTCAAAAATTGCAATCTGCCTATGTGCCGTAGAGGGCTTTTGCTAAGCTTATTGAGGGACAGGGAAACCAAGGAATAGAATCTGCCTGTCTGCTGAGCCAGACCAGGAGTTCCTGAGGGATGGGCAAGGAGTCCCCAGCACGGCAGAACGGGATGCTGCGCTCCTCCCACCCTCAGCACCACTCTCTGCAGAAGGCAGGAAGGGCTCCTTCGGATAAGGCTCAGCTGGAGATGGGCATGAAGTGAGGGCATGCTCGAGCTGCCTTTAAGTCCTGAGAAGCATCTTCCCCAAGTTTGTACCTATGGTTTGATTTTGCCTTTTGAAGAGTGGTCTCTGCCCCCCAGTGCCTGTAGAACCATGCTTACTGCCATGCATGAGCTGTACCACTGTTTTCAGTGGCTTTTTTCCTGGTTATTTTGGATCTTGCAGGATCAGATCCATGCTGCATAATGAAAAGAGGCTTTTTTCCAGGCTGTCTCTGAGACTGAACACTGGGAAGACTGAGTCCACAGCCATAAGCAGGGTCCATATTTCTGATCCATTTTAAACCAGAAAAGAGATTTTTCACAAACTTCCTCAGCTGTAAGGATTGTTCAAATCCTCTTCACTCCCTTTAAATATTAAATCATTCTCATGCAGACACCAAGCGTAGACCAATTTAAAAAAGCAGTGCATAGAGCTGCAGGAATACTGCCAAACCATATTCACATGCACTTTCTTTGGAGCAGTTGTGGGGCAAAAATGAGGTCTTTTTTAAACTTTGTGGGTGAACTGACTGCATTAGTGGAACAGAATATTTCACTAAAATAAAAATATCTTTTCACCTGGCAACTGGAAGTCAGTTTGCAACAGTGGTTTCTGGCAGACAGTTGTACTGCATGAACAAATTCAATGGTTGGGGAAAATGGATCAAGAGACAGGACAAGAGATATAGTTCATGGTAACAAAACATTGAAAAACATGGTCCTTCCGAAACATGATGCTGGCCACCCTGGACTGATCTGCCATGTCACTGTTATCGTTGTTACTAAACTGCATTTTCCTAACAGAAGTAATTTTTTTTCTTTTTTTACTTCAGAGCCATTTTCAAAAAAACTGATTCATGCTGGTTTGTAACTTACTCTGAAAATATCCCTGCGGAAACCGGAGTGGAGGGATAAATTCACTAGTGTACATATAAATATATACACAGAGAGAGGGAGAGAGTTGATTGAATTGAGCTCTTTGCCTTACAAACACTTTCCACTTTAATTTGCCAGGGAGATGAGATGTTATATGCAGTTTGTCTGATCCATACCGTACCTATAGCCTTTGGCATTCATGTCCACTCAGTAAGATGTACAATTCATACTTTTTTTCATTCTGCTTTGACAATACTTTCCTCATTATTCTCAGCATGAGAGTACATAAAGCATAAAAAGTGAGGCAGTGCTATTTCTGCCCCGCGCTGCAGTAGGAAACCCATTAATTGCATTTTTGGCAATGAAGCACGATGAGGTACATGCATATAGGACTTAAAGCTCTTTAAATATGCAGGAAATGTTCCCCTAAAGAACAGCCTTTGCGACTTTGGAGCTGCTCTGTGAAGCACCAGTGACACGGGAGTGACTTCACCGGACTCGTGTAATTGGGATGGGTGGCCATGCTTAGGGCAAAGGTGGCAGCAGCTGGTCAAGGCGTGTGAAAGCTGGGGCTGCTTTTTAATCCAGTTGTCAGGAAATCCTGTACCTTCAGGAGTAGTGAAGAGAGAGGAAAGGAGGATAATAATATGCAGCTCGATATAAGTTATAACTCAATGAAAAACCTACATCGGGGACTCCTGAGATTACCCAGATGGTCATTCAGCCCCTTATGTTAATGCTCTGCGATATGGGCTTTACTGTGCGGCTGCACACTTTTTCTCCCATAATAGAGCAAATCATATCAGGTTTTTTCTTCATTTGCATCCTGCTCCCCCATGACTGTGGACACATAGAGACAAAGGCACAGCATGATTTCCTGCAACCCCTTGTACATCCTTTAATTTGGAACTGACGTTATCTTTTATTGCCTGTCCTCAGTTCTTCTCAAGGCACAGAGGAAGAGCTACAGGCTGGGTTTCAGGGTGAAAGATGGAAACTGGTGCCCACAGTGAGACAAATGACTCTGCAGGGCGACAGCAGCTCGAGATCAGCCGGTTCAGCTTCCCACAGCCACGCTGTCGTGCTTTGGGACCCAAGCATGTTAGCGCTGAAGGTGGGTTTAGGAACAAACCAGCAACTAGTAGGACCAGCTAATCCTGGTCATTTTAAATTCAGAAATGGCTGCTGATCTAGAGGAACTGGGAAGAAGAACCCTTAAGAGAGCAAATTTGTATTCTGAGCTTTTACTTCTCACTCACAGCTGTCTGAAACACGTCACTCCCCCACCCAGCTACTCAATGAGGAGAAGAGCACGAGAAGGAACAGCTCAGATCTGGATGGGCTGTTTGTCAGGTATGAATTCTCTCATCCAGCCACTTTCACTTCTATTCAGCACATGTAATGAACGTCTGAAAAATCTGGAAATTTATGTTCACATCAATGGGAGCTGATTAATTACCTAAGATGTATTCAGATAACAGAGTTGAGAGGCAAAGCAAAGGCAATGCTTTCAAAAATGCTCAATGAAGTAAACCAAGTACATTGAGAATATGTTTAAAGGATAAGTGCAAAGACGACCCAGGCAAGCGGGGTATCAAAGAAAGGAGACATCCAAAAGCCAGTCTTACAATCAACAACATAGACATGAAGGAGAAAAGAAATCTCTAAAGCTATTAAAAAACTGGAAGCCTATTAAAAATGGATGAAAAAAGGTACAAGGAAATCAAATCAAGAGACATGGAGTGGCACTTACAAAAGAAACCTTTAACAGAGTGGAAAAATTACCCTGTGATCCAAGTGAATTTAAATAGTGGCTCCAGTGATGATGGAGAACAGCACTTTCTTATTTGACAGACCCACTCCTGACAGATGAAACGTTGGTGTGCCTTCAGTCTATGGGAACACACTGAGGGGTGTGTTCTGTGTGTCTAGCCACAGTGTCCCCACTTCAGATGGTCAATGACACAACTGCCTCTTAAAAACCGAGGCTCTGCTCTCCCTCCTGCGTCAGCCACAGGATCAGCTAATCCTGCTCATGTCTCAGGTCTCTGTGTTGAATTGGGAAGACCACTGTGAAAGCCAGCAAGGGTGAGGTTAGTGCAACCGAAAGCTGAATCGGTCTCTCAGGTCCTTCCTGCACTCGTAACCCTCTCAACGCCATGGTCTGCAAAGGGCCCTGCAGCGACATTCATAGAATCACAGAATCACAGAATGGTTTGGGTTGGAAGGGACCTTAAAGATCATCTAGTTCCAACCCCCCTGCCATGGGCAGGGACACCTTCCACTAGACCAGGTTGCTCCAAGCCTCATCCAGCCTGGCCTTGAAGACCAAGACCATGTTGTGCTCAGCCTGCAGCACTTGCTGCGGCTCGTGTGGGTTTTAAGCTCTTTGTCTATGGAGCTGACTGAGCAATGGAAGGAGGAGAAAGCTGAGATAATATCAGCACACAAGACAAAGCCGATGGTTTTATGCCCAGCCTCAAAATACAGCCCTTCTGCAGAGGGCTGACATTTTTTGCAAGATGTGATGAAGTCCCTTCTGCCCCAGCATCAGCTGCCTTCTAAAACACACCAGACTCAAGCATCCATGCCTTGGATGAAAGCAGGAGCTTGGGGAGGTTAGAAAGGCCTTGTACAGTCCTCTCACTCCCAGGTGAGTATTACCCAGATCTGTTTTCCTCTCCCTCAAACCCCTGTCTCTCCCAGGTGAAAATCTACTGGCAGCTATACTTTTCTCCACTTTCTTACTTCCCACTTTATTTTGTTTACAGAAGCATCAACACTAATGCCAAAAACATGGCTCCAGTGGCAAAGGAACTAAAAGGTTACCCCCAAACTGGGGGATTTTTATAACAAAGTCATGTGAAAGGTTGAATGAGCAGAGATACGGGAGGGATTTGGCTGGTGACCATCATTGCTGCACCTCCAGGCATAGCCATCAGGCAAGTCTGGCTGCGCTGCAGGAGCTGTGACCCACACCTTTCACCTCCCACCCAGCCACTTGTTTCACATCCCCCTCCCCACAACCAGGGGATGAGAAGACCATCCACAACATGTAGCCCACAAGGAATGTCTCCACCTCTTCTTCAAGGCCATGTTTAGTTTCCTCCTTCCCCTAATCTTCAAGAGACTGTTCCAGATGATTACAACTCTTCTATTAAAATCTTCTTATAACTTCATAAATGCTTTCATGGCCAGCATGTTGCATTTGTCCTTGTTCCAAGAAAGTCTTTTAGCTTAAATAGCTTTCTTCCTCCTCTCTGTTTATTCCCCCTCCCCTCATCTCAGACATGTCTCCCTTGGCCATTGCTTTTTCCTATTACACCAGCCAAGTCCTTCACCCCGGGCAGACCCAGCCCATAGAGCCCCTCCTGCAGCCTTTCTCTGCACCTTCCCTTTCGCTGTCCTTGCATGGGGGTGGCGGGCACGGGGCAGTGGTCCCGGATGCGGTCGCACCTGGGCAGGGATGCAGTGCTCATATTCACCCATGCCAAGTGGGAAAACGTTGCCTGGGATAAGCACATTTGCTTTTTCAGTGCTGCACCGTGCTGGCAGCTCACCATCCCCCTGTGTCAGATGAGTGGAAACAACTTTCTCTCCTGTTCTGTCATTTCCAAGTGATGAGGCCCAAGCTTCAAGCAGAAATTCATGTTATTAGTCCCAGCGTGCACAGCTCTGTGCTTTGTACTATTACATTTCATCTGTTTCTATTACTTCCCTCGTCAGGATCATCTGAGTGTTTTATTTGTTATATTTGATCCGATTTTCCATTTACCTTCAGGTCTTTAATTATTCTTTCCTTGCAAATTTATTCTAAGCTTTGCACAGTGTCGATGTCTCTAGTTGCCTGGATCCTTTATTTCTTTTTTTTAAACAGGAGAACTGGGCTTGCCATTTTCTCCTGCTTGACTCATGTATTAAAAATCCTTAAGAGTGGACTCGTGATTTCATGTGCCAGTTCTTTCAAGAGTCTGGGCTGGATTATTTGTTCCCCCTGGCTTTAGTGCATTAAAGCTCTTTCAGTTTTGGTTTCACCTTGGATGCTGAAATTTCCATTTTTATACATCTCGTGCCCATTAGATATCATCCCTGTGCCCTTGTGTCCTGAAGCATCATCTTTATTACAAACTGAAGCCAAGTACTCATTTAGGTTTTTTGCTCTAACTACGTTTATTGTGTTATTTCATCTATCTTTTTTGGCTGTGTGACCTAAGAATTTTTACTTAAAAAAAAAAAAAATATTTGGAAGTTGTAAGTCAGCTTGAGTTTTGGCAAGTCGCATTTTAGTCTTGCAGTTTCTGGACTCTGAGGGAGTTTGCTGATCAATCTCCTCTTCTCTCCTTTTCAGGTTTTCTGCTTCCTTGCAATCTCTCTTCCAGGAGACCAGCTGTGTATTTATTCCCTTTGCCTGGAATGTGCCTTCCAGACCAGTTTTGCACTTTTGACTTCCCAAGGTCTCCTCTGTACTCAGGCCCTAGTGCTCTCCTGTAGAGAGCACGAGCAGAGCTGGCGGCATTTCTTCACTGTTTCTCAAAGTCTGCCTTTCCCAAATAAAGGTCAGGTCTAGTTCATCCTTCTGTTTGAACCAAACCAACCCATGAACACCCCATCCCAATTCTTCTCTGCATCCACCTCTTTCTATAATGTCCTCGCTGGTTTACCAAAACAGCTTCCCATGCAGACCTGCCCACATCCCGGAGCTTGGATGCCGGCTGGGAGCTGTAGCTCCAGACAAGGAGTCAAGGGTCTTAACAGGCTGGAGCTTGCAGCTTGGCCAGTTTCAGGAACATCTGCCAACAGGTTGGTGGGACAATCCAGTCCCACTGGAGAAACATGCATGGCCAGGGCAGGAGGTGGGAATCCAAGCTCCAGAAAGAGCTGTTCACAGTGTCAGCAGGTCACCCTGTCCCCTCTCCCTCTGGGAATCCTCTGAACTTTGCTACTTTTGACATCACTGGAGAGTTGAAGAAAAAGCAGCCAGATTCTCCTTAGTTTGTAAGAATAAGAACCACCTCGTTCTTCTGCTCATCCTACAGCAAAGTATTATGGCAACAATAAAATAAAAGAGGAAACAAGAAACTTTTCTAAGAAATTAGTAACCTTTTCCCTGCACACATGGTTCCTGCGGTTTGGTTAATGTTTAAAAGAGCTCATGTTACTGATATTGCAATGCAGAGCTGATTAAAAGAAGACTCCTCTGCAGAGAGCTGACGTTTCTCATCTGCATTACTTCTACTTGAAGATTTCTGATGTGTCTGCAAGTGCAGTGTCTGGGTGGTTTCCACATGATCAAAACCAACCAACCAAAGAAAGAAAAAGCAGTTTTAAGGTAGGCCAGTGTCAGAGGAGCAGCCATGGAGAGTCTTGTTCCATGCAGAGATATTCCACAGCAAAATAAGGTGTCCCGCACCAGCTATCCTCATCCTCTCTAAAAGGGGACCTGATGGAGTTGGAATATTGCATTTTTCATGTGCAATATGAATTTTTTTTTTAATGAGGTTCAATATTTCACTGACTTCTTATGACTAGGGAGAGACAACAGGCTCCACTACTTGTTAGAGTCCAGTGGGAAACATTTCCCATCTCAGTGAAAAATGTTGCGATATTAAAGACTTTCCCAGTTTATACTGAGGTGAACCCAAAACCTTCTTGTTAAAAAGAGCAAAGCAAAATTCCTCTGTGTTTAGGGGCACTCCCATGAGACAGTAAACATGATCCCAGCTCTGGCTTCTGCTGAGCTAAACCAGCAGCTCATGTCCACCCTGATCCTGTGTTCTCTTGGGAGGTGCAGGACTTGCCCACGCTCTGCTGTCCCCAACATGCCGAGAAGGGACGAGTCTCCTCACGCAGAGCCCAGAGGGTGCAGGTGTGGGGTGAAACAAGGGGAAGAGTGATGGCCAGTGAGGGTGGGACTGGGGTGGTTGGGAGGAGACACCGCAGGGAGAAGGGGAGGCCATTGGGGTAGCAGTGGTCCCCAGAACAGGACTGCTAAAGTGCAGGGGAGCATAACATAAGCAGGGAAACATGGTCACTGGCAATCTCTGGTGCCCAGAAATTTTCCAGCTATTTATTTTTTGTATGGGGGATCCCCACGGATGCTCTGTGCAGGGGCCCAGTCCGACCGCAGCAATACTGATGTGTGTCAGGGCTGTAGGGGAAGGATCCTCACTGTTCGCTGCTGTTAGTGTGTGTGTTGCAGATCTCATTTTATGGGGTTACCAAATGCTGAATCCAACCCGTGATGTGAAGCAAGATGCTGTTAGAATAACAACATCAATCTTCATCTTTGGAATGACAAGTTCAGCTCTAATGCAAAAGGCAAGGAGGAGAGAGACAATTCTTTTAAAATGCATTTGGTTAAGTAAAGACTTCTAGTTTTTGTTCAAACTTTTGTTGACTTTTACAGAGTAAAATAATTCCTTTACAAATGAGATCCAGCGTAATGCAGGAAAAGAGAGTTAATTCAGCATATTCATCTTTGTTGCTCCTTTGATTAAACAAAACCATGATTTCTAGACAGTGGGGTTTTCTCTACCTGATCTCCCAGATCTAATTATTTGCCATGCAAAAAAGCTTTTTCTAATGAAATCCAGTGTGCACTGATGAAAGACCAACTTGGCATTGACAAGGACACCTTTTGCTCCAATTCATGCAAACAGTACCAGAGAATCATCTTCTTAATAGCGCGGGGAAGTTGTGGTGAGCGCTGCTGATAGAGCCTGTGATGTCGCTTCTGTGCATCAGGATTTTCCGTAGACTGCATTAGTGGGACTGAGCCAACACAAAGGCTCAATCTGAGAGCTCATCAGATACTAATTTACTGCTGGTCCCGCTATAAATAATGCATGCCACTGGGGAGCTGCAATGGCCCTTAGTGGAGTAATGCGCTCAGGCTTTCTTCCTCCCACAGCGGCCAAACCTCACATCTGTGCTGGTACCACAGGAGAACTTCAAAACCACCTTGGTGACTTAGGATCATGCTAGGATAGTCACTGGGATTTAGGCGTCTTTTAGCTCAGTCAAGATATTTATATCTCTGTCAGGCTATTTCTTCCTTTATTGGCAGGAAACACTGGCTAAAAAGCAGAAAGCAGGCAAAAGATCTATCGGGATTTTCCATGGGAGTGAGACGTGGGTTCCCTGCAGGGTTTTCCAGCCACTCCAGTGAGGACCAGCAGTGGAGGGAAGGGTGAGAATGGTCTCAGCTGCACTGTCCCCAGTGCTGCTGGAGAGGGTGGTCTGAGAAACCCCCAGAGAAAGCAGGATGATGCTCCTGGCAGGGATGGGGAGGAGGACTCATCCTGACCTGCATCAAAGCCAGGCAACATGGAAAATTATTTGTCAAAATGGCTTTTGAGAAATGCAGTCGAAAGATTTTCTTAAAATCTATTTAAAAGTATTTTTTTGTATCCAAGAAGAGTATCCAGGTCATCCGGTCTTCCTGGTATTGTGATGCCTGTGTAGTCGGGGTGGAACCTAGAGCTTCTCCTACCGAGCTGTGAAGTCTGTGACTCTCCAGGTTTTCAGTACAGGGGGTGGTTTTTGTGACAGACTGGATATTTTTGGTTTCTGTTCCACCTCTTCTTTCTGAAAGATCTGAAGAGATCTTGGCTGACACCTTCCCTGCCTTGTGTGTTTGGGGTTTTTTCTCCTTATTTCTTGAGTTAACTCCCTCTTGTGTCCCTTTACAAAACCCTGATGGAGCTTTGGCCTTTCTACCTACGAAGAGGCCTCAGCTGCGTGGGGCTCATACTGTTGATGATGAATAATGTAGCTTCCCTGTAGTTTTCTTCCTTTCCCTTTACTGGTATTTCAACGGTGCTGCAAATTTTCTTGCAGGCTTCCAGAGTCTGATATAATAAGATCTCTTGCTGTCTGTTTCTCTGTGGGTATCTGTTTTGTCCTCAAGCCCCCCTCCCCTCCTAACCTGAATTTCAAGCATACCTGTTGCCTGCCATCCTCAATGCTCCCTTTTAGAGGATTAATTAAATTTGGATTTCCATTTTCAGCAGAATGACTGTGGTTTAGTAATCTCTTGAATTATCTCACTAAGCTGAACAGGGTTTAGTGTTTGCTTCCTCCCTTGTTTCTTTCCTGCTATTTTCCATGAGAAGTTTAGGGATTTATGTTCTTTGAAATTCTTTTTTGTTTGTTTTTTAATTCCCCTTATGTCCCTGTAATGCTACTCTTCCTGAGCATGTCCCTGGGCCAGCTGATGCAGCGCAGCCAGACAGCTCCTGTCCACAGCCAGCAGGTCAGTGCCCGCCCAGCAGAGGGGACGATGTCCACCCTGGGGTGGTTGTCATACCCTGTGGCCTGTTCCCCACACCACAGACCTCTCAGCCCTGCACCACGCACAGTGCACAGCCCCAGCCAGGGTCAGCGCCGGGTTTCAAGCACCATGGAGGCACGGAGCAGCAACTCTCCCTTGGCATTCATAGTGTTTATCTCCTGTCACAGGGCTGGGGTACAGCCCTGCTCACCACGCTGGCAGGTTTGAGCAGTTTTGAGGTAAGTTTTGAGTTTTGACCATGAGGGGGGGCCTGTACCCATGAGCATGGGGCTGTGCAGGTGGGAGCACCATCCATGGTGTCCATAAACTCTTCACTCAACACATGGATTTTCAAGACCCACATTTTCATACTTTTCCAACCCCCTCATCTTCACAAGGGTAGTTTGTTCCCTCTGATCATGAAGTTTCCATGCAGCAGGAGAAGCATTTTCCCAGGCCAGGGATCACTGGTGAATGTGAGACCCACCCCCTACCCAGGACTGCCATCCTCATCCCCTAAACATTGGCTTGCCATCACCTCCAGGCAGTCCCCAAGGGGTGGAGGTTTCTTCTGGGGAGGACTGTAAACTTAAAAAGCAAATAATGAGACAGTTGTGCTGCATCCTCCACTCGGCAGTCATCCTGAGGGGGTGTCCTGCACGCACCCATGCATGGTACAGTGATGTGCTGGAGCAGCTGAAGGTACAAGTGGCCCATCGATCGTGTTGGTGGGCTTTCTTGGGCAGACATCCCCAAACCAGGGGCACCCTGATGCTCTGCTGTGCATGTGCAGTGCCCAAGCCCCTCATCACACCTTGATGGCCAAGAGAACAAGCTGGATCCCCCAAACTGGAGCCAGGAGTGGTCCAGCACACACACATGAGGACCAATGGATCTGAGCACAGGGTGCAGGGGGTGCAGGCCATGCCTACATCTGGTGAGGCAGTGCCTGAAGATCATTCAAACATTCAGAACTGGTTTTACCCCCTGCAAAGCTGTTTGCTCTGACGAAAACCCTTCAAGTTTCATAAAAACTATCATACATTTGATAAGCTTCTTGGGCCCCTTGAGATGAGTCTCCTGCTTGTATGACATTGTTGTTAAATAACAACATATCCAAAGGCCCTGAGAAATAGCCTTTGCAAGGTTTCTCTTGGGGTGTAGTTTGAGATGTAGACATACCATGGGCACCCCCAGCCCCAGCAGCCCTGGGCAGCTGCCCTGGACCTCCACCTGCACCCCCTGGGCTCCACGTCCACTCCAGCCTGCCCCATAGCTCATCCTACCCTATCCTCAAGGCTGAGCCCCACAGCAAGCACTTGGTTCCACAGGGACAGCAGGAACACGGGTCCCACACCTGGCAGTGGACATCGCCAAGTAGTAGTAAAATTCAACCACTGAGAATTTGGGCTCCAGTCAAATCCCCAGTTGCACCATGAGAGTCCCCAGCTTATCAACCACTGAAGCAGCAGCCCAGCTTTGTTTGAGAGAGGATTTAGGAAATCTAGCAAGCTGTTTTGCTGTTAGATGCTGAAAGGGGAAGAACGGAGCTGTAGTATCTTTTTTTTTTTTTTTTCTGAGTCCCTTTTTATCTTTTGGCAGCCCTTTGTACAATTAAATAGCTCCACGGGGAAGCCATATGTTGCCAATAGTTTTACACTTCTCAGTAGTGGGAGGCTGGAATGCTTTCCAAATTGACATGATAGGAACCCATTACAAAATTCTTCTCTAAGAGGAACGGCTAAATGTTCTGTCAAGGAACTGAATTAAAAATAGACCAACTGGTATTGTTATCTCCCCAAAAGAATGCACTTGGCATCATGCATAAGATGGTACATCTGGTGGTACATCTCTGAATCTCTGGAGCCCGAACACTAGTCTGGTAGAGCTGCAAGTGGTGAGGTGCGGAGCTGGGTCCAGACCGCAGGTGCAGGGTGGTGGGTTTGGGACCTATCTTCTGCAGCTCAACAACATCCACTTGGTCCTCCCAAATCCATTGCCCTGGGCTCTCTGTTCTCCCAGGAACAGTCCTGGCTTGGACAGCCTGCCACCATGAAGGACAGCACAGGAGGACCTCATGGGACTGTGTTCATTCACTTAAGCTCCAGCACCTCCCAAATAAGCTTCTTCCTGGTGTGCTGGAGCACGAACTCACCTGAGTGCTCCCCAGGTCAAAGCAAGAGAGTGCCAAATCCAACCACACTTCAGTTGCACACAGAACTTGCTCCAGATAAATTTGTTGTCCATCTTTTATTGTCTTCACGAAAATATGAATTTTCACCCTCTCCCATCTCCACCTTATCTTTGATTGCCTTGTTCTTTACGTGTTTACTCAGTGACTCCTCTCTGCAGGGCGGGTGACTTGTTCCGCTGTGGGGCCAGTGGGGACACATCCAGCACACAGCTGTGGGCGGTGGAACAGGGATCTCATAATAGCTTGATAACAGCTATTAAGTAAATACCACATACTGGTGGGGGAAAAAAGCTTCACTTCAACCTCAAACAGGGTGGGGTTAACTATCAGAACAGAGTTGTTTACCTTGGGCTGAAACACATGAATAGGGGGACTTTGAAAATCTGCTCCCATGAATTATTGGTTTCCACAAAGGCTTCTGTTATATGGGAGTGACAGCTAAAATAAGCACAAATTTCTTGGAAAGATTTTCTTTTTGTCTCAGTTATGCCTTTACTACAATCCTGAAGCATCATTCACACAAACAAAGATTGCCAGTGTGCCAGGAACTACAACTGCCAGTTAGAGCTGCCCCTTTATTTACTCTGATGTTGTGGTGATACCGAGTTGGGCTTTTTTTTAAAAAAAAGAAAAAAAAGTGTGGCTGATTCCTACTTGAGTTTGAACTCAGGAACATAGTCAAACAGCAGCAAAATAAGGATTTCTTCCCAGAGAGGGTGGTGAAGCACTGGAACAGGTTGCCCAGAGAAGCTGTGGATGCCCCATCCCTGGAAGTGTTCAAGGCCAGGCTGGATGTGGCTTTGAGCAACCTGGTCTAGTGCAAGGTGTCCCTGCCCATGGCAGGGGGGTTGGAACTGGATGGTCTTTAAGGTCCCTTCCAACCCAAACCATGCTGTGATTCTACCTGGTCTGGACTGATTAGGAGTAGATCAGCCTATTTTGTTTCCATGTGCCTGTCCCTGGGCAAAGCCTCCATGGACTTCCAGGATGAACCTGCTCGGGGGTTCTGATCGCAGAGTGTACGCTGGGCACAGGGAAGCTCTGCTGAAAGGCAAGGTGTATTAATTTAAGCTGCATGACATGTTAATGGGTTTTGTGTCTGTGCTAATAGACGTCCACAGGTTTCCCTGGAGCCTGTGTCCATTGGCCAGACACAGTAGGAGGTCAGTAGTGTAAAAGATGGACTGTGGCCTCTGCGTAATTCAGACAATGGACTGTTACAAGATCAGTTACCAAAACAAGGGATTTCCTATGTGTCTGCCAACACTCAGAGAACAGTACCTAGTGGAATAGAGCATGCCCAGAACTATGATATAAGAATGCCATTTTGGTAAAGAAATCAAGGTTAGAGGATAACTGATTCTGATTATTACTTGTTTACCTTTTTCCACCTGGGTCACTAGATAAAATGCACAGAGACAGCTGTGGAGGAGCAACCCACCCCTGGCAGCTCCCTCTTGCTCCTTTTCTTTCATGCATCCCACCACAATGGCCCACAGTTACAGGGATACTGGTACCCACCCTGTGCCCCCCCCCATTGCACCTCACCCCAGACACTCTGAGCGCTTGAGCCCTGTGGGCTCAGGAAGTCTTTTGTTCACTCATTTCTGGGGGGATGGTACACAATGCACAATATCTTTGGTGGGAACAGGTATAGACCACATCTGGCTGAGCAGGTTGCTGCAACCCGTGCACCAAGCCCAAGCTGACATTTTCCCTTCTGGATAGGATTAAGTATCCATAGGCTGGAGCAGATCGGCCTTACAGCTCTAGCCTCTGAGACCTGATTTGACCTCAAGCAGGAGGATTTTGGGTAGTCCTCTTGCACAGGGCTTCCTGCTGCCTGGCTGAGGTGTCCCTTGCACAGGGGCTGGCTGCCCCAGCTCCCCTTGCAATGATGCCATATTGGAGATGGATAGAATTTGCACGGCCTCACAGGACTGCACAGAATTGGAGTTCCCTGCTCTTCTCCCTCCTGGGCTGTGCAAGCCATGCACGTGGTCCCATGGGGGAAGAACGAGCCAACTTGGCAGGAAGGAGACCCGTGTGCCTTTCCCGTTATGTGCAGAGCTGCTTGCTGGTGGAGGGGGCTGTGGGTGAAACACTAGCTATTGCTATGCAGGAGCTCAGGCTGGATCATCCAGTCTTGTCTCCTCTGAAGCTCCATGAATCTAGAAAACCATCTCCCCTTGTCATCTGTGCTAAGAGATTCACAGCACCTGCACAAAAGTGCTTTTATGTCTGCTTCATGCATATTGAGAGTTGACATTAAAAGGGAGAGAAAGAAAGAACAATCCATTAGGCTCTGTGCACTAAATCCTAGATTTCAAACTGACACATCTAAAAATACCTATGATATGAAAGCAGATACAGCATGATAATTATATACTGCAGGTCTATTGTACTGTTGTACTCTATGTGGGATTCCTGCTCCAGCATCCACTGCAACCATTGTAAGAGACAGGAGCAAACCCACCAGCCTGGCTGAAATGAAGACCCATGCTGTTGGGTGGATTAGCTTCATTGGCACCCCAAAATGCTCCCGACCCTGCTCTTCTGTGTGAAGTGCTGGGATTTGGCACTGGTTAGCTCTTCCTTGCCCAGGTTTGACATCTTTCTTTAAAGAGTCCTTTGGTGGCTGACCTGAAACCAGCCTCTCGTGTGAAGTGGTTAGCATCTATGCCTTCCCACTTTCTGGAGAGATTTCTCATGCCCTCGGATGTGGTAGAAAGTATGTGTCATGAAAGTACTGACCTCAAAGTGGTATGGGGGGAGCACCCAGGCTCTGAATCACTTAACTGTGTGAAATGATGAATTTTGTATGTTTCTGGAAATTTCCTGTATTCATAAGCTCCAGTGAAAATGAAAATTAAATTGTAGCTTATTTAGTTAATGATCTGATTTTGTACAAATAAGCCCCGTAAATCACATTCATTGTAACAAGCTCATGTTAAAAATAACACGCACCACCCGTATCCATGTGTATGGACCGTCCCCCAGTTTTCACACTCAAATTCAATGACTGTGAAGGCATTGGACAGATTTGTCTAAAACCCAAGTCTGCTGCCTGCCTGAGAAAACATGCAGGATCCTCTTGGTGGGAAGGAAGAGGCTGCAAAGTCCCTGCGTGTCATGCCAGGGTCTCTGCTTCCGACATCTGCGCTGCATTTTCCAGCTTGGCCAACAACTGTGAATGTGAACTGTGAAGTCTTGGTGAGGCGTAGTGAGGGGAGGTCCCGTCACACCTTGTGGAGGTGTCTGGGGGTTCTGGCTGGCACAGCAGTGGGCAGTGGTGCCCTGCCAGCCTCACCTCACCTTGCACGGGACAGATGGGCTGCTGGGCTGGCGATATTCCTGGGTTTAGCTGGTGAAGCAGGCTGAGATCCTCCAGAGGGAAGACTCTGTAAAAAGGCACGTTATTCCCTGCAATTTGAGAGTACTGCCAGCCCCAAATGCTAAAACGTTCTGAGGTTCTCAAACCACAGAACTGCCCAAACTGTTACAAGATTTTTCATTTTTAATTGGAGTTCCTTCTTATTTTCCTTCTGGTTTTGAGCCGTTGGGTCATGTTCTTATTTGCAGAGAAAAGTCACGCTGAAGCACAAACTGTCTGGTTTTTAGAAGCGAAACCTGAACCTCTTGCATGGTCACGTGTCTCCAGGAGATGGGGCTTCTGTAAAATGTCAAAGAGGGGGAGCATCATGACCAGGTGCCTTTTCCTTTCATGAGACCACAGCAGTGTGTGTCCGTGTTCTCTTGCACCTCTGCCCCACCCCCCCAGACTGTTCCCTGCGGCCCCCGAAATGACACTTGGTCCCCTCCCAGGGAGAGCCGGGGCTGTGAACTCTGCAGGAGGAGATCAATCCTGCTCTTTGAGAAAGCCACCTGCTTTAAATGGGTCAGAGTAAGCCATGAAGTTCACACGTCCCTGCGGTGAGTGCGACAGGGAGGGTGGGGCTGTCACCTTCGGTGCTGAGCCTCGCTGGCAGCAGCGGGGATGGGGGCAGCGGTGGCCACAACAGGGTATGTGATTGCTATTGATGTTCACTGCCAAAATTGTTAGAACAAACACCAGGAAGAGCCACAGGAGAAGCCAACTCGGTTTTTTAATTGTTTGCTACCCAACAGTGGTGGTCCCTCATGTGTCCATCCCACTGACTACCCTGTGTTTCAGCGGTCCTATGAGCAAACACGATCCAACCACTGCATTTGAAGCCCAGGGTTTGAGCCTGTTCTCTTCCTGTGCTGGTGTGTAGCGCCCAACCCACAGCTCTCATGCTCTCAGCTGAGCTTCTGGAGGCACCACAGCACGGTTGGAGATTTGTGCTTCCACAGACCCACCAGCCAGGGCACATGAGCAAGTGTTACAGTCCCCTGCCAGGGAAATGAGCCCTGACTTGTGTCCCTTTTCTCAGGAAATGTGGAAAACAGGTCCCAGGTCTCCCAAATCCTCAGCTTGTGCTGAACAGTTCTACAGGTAACTCCTGCATGAGGCATGGCCACATGTCAAGGACGCAATACCTGATGAGGCATGAATCAGAAATCATGAATCATAGAATCACAGAACGGTTTGGGTTGGAACGGACCTTAAAGATCATCTAGTTCCAACCCCCCTGCCATGGGCAGGGACACCTTCCACTAGACCAGGTTACTCCAAGCCTCATCCAGCCTGGCCTTGGACACTTCCAGGGATGGGGCATCCACAGCTTCTCTGGGCAACCTGTCCCAGTGCCTCACCCCCCTCTCTGGGAAGAACTTCCTCCTGATATCTGCTCTGGAAGAAACTGCACTTCTGTGTCTCATTTTCCCCAGCTGTAAAATGGGCACATGGGCTCTGCTTCTGTTGGTGGAGTGCTTTGACATGCATTACTGCCAAATGCTGGGTGGAAGTCAGGTGCAGCAAATCAGAGAGGGACAGAGCAAGCCCAAAGTTTCTTAGTAACCCTCCTGGCAGTGCCAGGATCTGCAAACAGCTCTCAGATGGGGATGGTCACAGAAATGAGATACTTTGACCCTAGGGCCTGCTTTACCATTACAGCTCTTTCTGTCAGGCTGCTTCAACATCTGCCTGGAGAAACGAGGGCCTTTCCCCAGTGGAGACACCTCTTAGCACGGAGCAAGACACAGACCTTGAAGGAGGAGACAGGGATCAAAAGACTACAAGGTGGGTGAAGCAAAACACAATCTCAATTTCTGTGTAATCCTGGCTGTCTCTGTATGTGTTTTTTCTTACTATTCCTCCCAGCTTTCAAGGAGTCCATCTGTCACAACAGTTTTCCACTGGAATACCTATCCTGGCAGAAACCTTACTTTGGATACCATTATTTGTACAATTTTCCAAGAAAATATAGTACTGTAAGGACTTTCCTACTTATAAAATGTCACCCACGTTGCAGAGGTTGTGCATCTCTATCTCTATCAGTACCAGGTGCATGTTAAAGCTAGAGAGAAATTCTCAGAAATAGGAGCCTTGAAATCAGTCCTACTAGGAAATTAGGACAAAGAGAGATATTACACCGTCCCTTTTTTCAGAGCAAGAAAGAAGTTGCAAAACAGGAAGAGAAAGGTGGCTGTGCAAGTAGAGGAAAGAAAAAGAAGGAAAAATAATAGCTGGGAAAAAGAAAACGTGGAAGGAGATAGACAACATGCAAGGAGGAGGAAAAAGGAAGGGATAAAGGTGTGTGTGGGGAACCCAAAGCCACCTGGCAGTGCTGATGTGGGCTCTGTTACTCAACGGGCTGTGCAGGTGCTGCTGATCCTGCCCTGCTCTGCAGGCAACCACCCACAGGACCTTTGCCAAGAAAACCAACCTCATTCCCTCGGGTTTATTGTTTCTTCCTGTCTCTGGAGGATCTTTGGAGGTGCAGTTTCAGGTACAAGTTGCTTGCAAACCATCTGTGATGAGAGATGCTGTGTGCTGTATTCCTCTGCTAGGGCTGGCTTCCCTGCTCCATCTTTTAACTAAATCCTGCCCCAGCCCCCTTGAAGAGGGGAATTTGGGAGGAAGGCTGCAGTGCCCACCCTCAGTGCTGAAATACAAATGTCCCATGGATAAACTCCAGAAATCCTGTTTAGCTTGGCTTGCTTTTTATGGGATTTGCTATTCCTCTGCATCATCACATATGGATTAATTTGTCAAAACCCCATACATTACTGTTGAAGTCACCTGCAGGAACTACCCCAGATTCCCTCTGATAGCACAAAACCTGAGTCTGTTCAAGCAACATAAAAAAAGACAGGCTGTGACAAATTCCTAAACCACTTCCCTACCGCTTATCCTGCCACAGCCACGAATTCCTGCCTCCAGTGCATTGAGCACGTGGAGCAGAGGCTGGCAGCGCAGGCAGGGGCTCGGCAGGCCAACGTTCGGGAAACTCAGGTGTCTCCAGCGTTTGCCGTCATGAATTGGAATGATATTTGTTTTCTGATAAAAGGTTGGTACTTTGGTCTTTCGCAAGGTACTTTTAACAGTAATTTCTCTGGAGAGTAATTAAACTCCTTCCAGTAACTTCTGTCCCTGCTTCTGCCAACGCACGTGTAGGAGCTGACATAGAACGTCACAAAGCACCTGAGTACTCCAAGATATCCAGATCCCCCGGCTGAGGGAGAAAAGACCCATCCCAAATGGAAGTTATTACTGCTGAAGCTTTTAGGAATCTGGCAATTACAGTGTGATACAAAGCACCGCATCCCTGACAGAGTGCCTCCAGGTTGGTGGTCTCTCTGCTCCTGCAGCCGAGGGGACCTGGAAGGATCACCCGGGATGCAGAGCCCAGCCCCGCACAGGACAGTGGCTGCACTGACAGCAGGACTGGTGATTGACATGGTACCCGAGGAGCAGTGGTGCCCACAGTGCTTCCTCCGGAGGGAGCACTAGCTGGTTAATCTGAGAAAGTCAAGTAGGAGAAAATTATATTGGTGAACGCTATTTGTCAAGTGACAGAAAAAAATTGTGATTCATTTTTGGGGGTAACTGTAGTTCAAACATCCTCAGAGAAGGTTAACTACTCATGACAATATGCCCAGAAATAATTTATTTGGCAGTGGGTGAGAAAAGAAAAGGAAAGGGAAAAAAAAAAAGTGGAATAACTATTTTTGGATAGCGGTAATGAGCCAGGAACAAGGCCCAGAACATAATGACACGTGGGTCTGGGCAGCCAAGCCCAGTCGGGCACCACATCCCACACCCACCTGTGCTCCCAAGCGATTTGCAGGGATGAGCAATGAGCTGGCCCCTCTCAGCTCCCTGTCCGGGGTCCAGCGATGTGTGCCTGGCATGGAGGCACCCAGCCCTGGCCCCCTCCATCCCTCTCAGCCCCCCTGTGCCGCTTCTATGCTCCATGGTGGGCACAGAGCCAGTTTGCTGGAGGAGCCTTGCAGAAAGAAGCCCATGGTCAAGGGGTAAAATTACTTTGAAAATGAAAGCTGTGGTGTCAGGCAGCGGCAAAGCCATACAAGAAAACCCTGATTAGTATTCCTAGAGCTCCGCACTTTTGCAGAAGGAAAGCACCTACATTTAACAGCTCAAGTAAATATCATGCCTTAATATTGTGTGTTAATAGACTCGCTTTTTCAGCTACTGATGACTGTAGTTTTGGAAAATTTATTGTTGCTATAAAACGAGTCTCTATCTCTCTCTCCCGCTCTCCCTCTCTCTTCTGCTAATTGACAAAGAGGCCCAGTAATTAAAGGACAATAAAAGTTTTCCAGTAATTAGTTTCTGTTGTTTGGTTACAGGCCATCAATTGTTCTTTAATAATACCAATCGTTAGCATGCAGTAGTCAGTGGGCTCTCAAAGGCTTCTGGGGCACAACCACTTACCAACACTACACATTCCATTCCCATGAGGGCATCCTGCATCCAGCGGGAGATTAACCCTCTCCTAGGATGAAGTACTCCTACCCTGCCTTCGTGTTTTTGGGTAAACATCTCACATAACTAATGACCAGGAGCTGGCAATTAGGGTAAGGTAATTATTGGTACCTGAGGATCGGGGAGGGGGGCGGTAGTGCAGGGTACTGGCAGCCCTGGGGGGTTATGGGCACATCTCCATTATAAGGCTGCCCTTCGGCATGGCATATCCTGCTAAAACTTCACTGCAAAATACTCTTTCAAGGCCTAATTTTGTGCACACATAACTAATGACCAGGAGCTGGCAATTAGGGTAAGGTAATTATTGGTACCTGAGGATCGGGGAGGGGGGCGGTAGTGCAGGGTACTGGCAGCCCTGGGGGGTTATGGGCACATCTCCATTATAAGGCTG
The DNA here is from genome assembly GCF_000690775.1 of Eurypyga helias. Lineage (NCBI taxonomy): Eukaryota > Metazoa > Chordata > Aves > Eurypygiformes > Eurypygidae > Eurypyga > Eurypyga helias. The sequence goes on along the minus strand of NW_010237999.1, from coordinate 25,462 downwards.
CCCTTCGGCATGGCATATCCTGCTAAAACTTCACTGCAAAATACTCTTTCAAGGCCTAATTTTGTGCAGGGGCATTCCCTTTCAGCAGGTAAGTGAACATATAGGCAAGTGAGCGTATGCCAGTTGATTGAATGACTTCATATTTGCCTGCCTGAATGCTACCTTTCATGCTTGAGGCTCAGCGGGTTTGCAGGATTTGGCACCAGCAGAGCGATGGCTAGAGAGTGTTCCCTCTTGGCCTCCCTCTTTTGCTGGACCCAGCTGAAGCCACAGGGAGAACAGATCCAGCGAGCCTGGCTCCAGGAGGTCTCTCCCCAACCCAAAGATCTAAGGCTGTGATCGTCCTACATAAAACTTTAACCATAAGATTAGATCCTAATTTCAATTAGGTGCCTAAGATTCCCTGATGGTGGAAAGGTATCACACAGCCCCTCCTCTCTACTGAGTGCTGAGATGGTGCAGGCACCTTGCCTGCCCTGGGCATCCAGCCTGGCCTGGGGTCCTGACCCAACCCAGCTCCTGCCTGCCCAGCTGCCTGATGTCAGGAAAGATGAATTTGTGGAAAGTATTTAATAAGGAAAGGGGAAATTCAATCCTTCCCCTCCACGACGTTTTTCACAGACACCTTATTAATGCACCTGACCTGGTACACATTTGGAGGCTCTACCTCAAATAAAATCCCATGTTGGTTACGTGATTGCTAATAGTGTCCAATGGCATTGCTCCATTACAGGTGTCCCTAGGAAGCCCTGGCTCCAGGACCTGGTAACTGCCCAGCAGTTTCAGCCACCAATAAAAAAATAATGAAATAAACCCAAGCCACAACACGGCAGAGAAAAAATTAAAAATACAGTCTTCAAAATTCAGAAAGCAAATTAAAAACACCACTCCATCCCTCAGGCACACTGAGTATACACAAATACATATAGATTGTTTCTGTAGGGCAGAGAGCCAATTTGGGGATCTATGACTCCCAATTTTTTTAATCCTTAGGGTTGCAGTGGAGGGGTGTCTTGCAGCACCTCTCCTCGAGCTGCTGATTTTCACTAAATTCACAGCGCAGCTGAATTTAATATTTCATTTTCGTATTTCATTCCCCCCCCCAGCCCTCGTCAGAGTTCTCCAGGGGCATGGTCCTCAAACACACCTCTCTAACGGAGCTGTTACAGCAAGCTTTTCTCAGGGCTGGGTTGAACAGCAGAGGAAACCAGCGGTGGCTGTCCCCAGGGAGCAACAAGACCACTGCTCCAAAGCTGGGGTCCTCCCTGGCCTGGGGGAGCTGCGGGCAGCTGCCTGCGCTGCCATCGCCTGTCTCTGCTTTCCATCAGAAATTCCTTACGTGCCGCTGCTGAACAGCCCGGTACTGTCCCACGAAAAATCCTGATTTTGTCTAATCAGAATTTTCTGACATTTCTTGGAAGATTCCCAAAGAGCACTTAAACACTTTCATAGCCTGGATTGTGGATATGATTTCTGTCCATAAATAGCCGGGCCGAATTTGCGTTAAATAACCATGGCATCCAACCGCGTGATCCCTGCCAGAAGCCTAGCACGTACTGGTTGCCCTGGAGCAAGTGCAGCCTGGTTCTGCTGGGGTGTCTGCAGCTTCCCCTCAGTCTCCTTGGCCACTTTGTCCACCCAGCAGCCCTTCCCACAGCGTCTTTTGCACAGGTTCAGCCTGAGCATACACCTGACCAGGGAGGTGCTTTGGGAGGGCTGCCCCGACCTCCCACGGCACTCCATGCTTGAGTAGGACAGATGTGGGGCTGCCAGTCCCAAGTTGCCAGAGGAGACTGCATTTCAACGCCGTATTTTCGTACGAACCAGAGGCTGCTCTCCCTCAGATAGTTGTCCTGACTGAGGCTGAGGTGCACTAGGGTCTTCAGGGAGGTGGATGTAGGCAAGCATCCTGAAAGGCTCCTGAGGTTGGTTTGTCATGCTGCAGGACAGGAGGAAGAGGCCGCTCACCTTGCTACCTCTTCTCTAGGAAAGATGAACCACTCAGCAAAGCCCATATCCCATGCTGATGCCAAAACCTTTTTCCATACAATACTTTGCAAAGAATTTGCCTGCAGTAAGCCCAGGTCAAGCTGGCAGCAACACAGTGAGACCTTGCCCATAAAAGCTAATTTCATAACTTTCCCGCCTCCTGAGTTTCAGCGTTCCTTCGGTCCCGGCCTTGGCACACATTGCACCATCTTCCAAGGGACCTGTTAGTGTCCCCAGGGCTGGCAGGGCTCTAGGGCACTTTGCAATCCACCTCCACATCCCAGTGTGGAGGCCACTTGCAGATGGGAGGATCACCCAGAAATGGGCTCAGGACCACTGCAGGGCACTCCTCATCCTCCCCTCTTGTTTCAGCCCGAATAGTGTAGCAGTCCTACCGCCAAGGGACTGAGCTGCTCTTCTTCAGCCACGATCTTCAACTCTTCCAGATCCTCTTTAATCACCTGACTTCCCTCCTGTCTCCTGTGTATTCTGGATTAGACAGCAGCTGAAAATCACCTCACAAGCAGAGTAATAATTGATGCCCAATTCATTTTGAAGCCCATAGCATCTTTTCTTCTCTTTCTCAGCTTTCAACAACAGATTTTCTCGAGGAATCAGTCTAGCTCCACCACTGTGCTAAGGCATGGAGCAGTCCCAGAATGAGGGACAAGACTGGAGTGTGCCCTTCCTCATGTTGAGAGGCCACTGATGGACCCGTAAGACTTTTTCTCTGCATGCCACTGTTCACCTTTGTGAGAGCAGGTTTTGGGCTCTGCCAGCAGCTTACCAGTGGAGCAGAAATAAGTGCAAAGGAACATGGGTACTTTACTAGCACCTCTGTTTTCATATCGCTCGCTAAACCCCTCCTGGGAAGAAGGTCTTTCATATCGCTCGCTAAACCCCTCCCGGGAAGGAGATGATCAGAAACTGGAGGTGCAGCTTCTTAGCAGCAACATCCTCTTCTGTAATGACAGAGGTGTCTGCTCTC